>NW_019262722.1:0-1368 GCF_002742605.1 Olea europaea var. sylvestris | reverse complement strand
ATTATTATTATTCCACCAAAGGTATTTGTTTGCGCAGAAAAAGTAATAGGGCTTGTTTGAGCCACATTATTTTTCAAAAAATACATTTTTTCAACAGTGATTTGACATCATTTCAACCATACATTCTTTAATAAAATAATATTACACGTAAATCTAAAACTTTTCCTTATTTTTTAATCATACATTTTCAATTGATTTAACATGAAGAATGCATTTTTGTTCCTAAAATGTGGCTCAAACGTGAGCATAGCCTTGTTACATTATGGGGGCAGGACTTCATTGCGATGTTGTCCGACTTTTGTCTCGCTACAGATGGTAGATGCACCACGTGATGATTGAAAGATCATTTTACCGCACGAGTTGCGGGTACGTAAGGCTACATTGCACTTGAATACATTGCTACAGGTTTGGCACGACAAAAAAATACTTCTTCTACAGTCTTATATAATCATTAATGTAGCCATATAAAACTCCTTGCTGGTGAACAGGTCATTCGACGAAAAGGTGTGACGTATATGGCTTTAGAGTTGTTTTATTAGAATTACTATTGATATGACTACTAATAGACATCAAAACCTAGTGAATTAGGCAAGACAATATATGTATAATAAGAGTAATGTGTACCGAACTGTAGAAAACAAATTGGAGGGCCAGTACCATCGAGAAGGAGCAGTTATTGTTTCAAACCTTGTTTCGCGGTGCGTCAGTCATGAACCCAAAAGTAGGCAGTGTATAGTAGAGGTTTTAAAACCAAGCTATGTTGTCAGGGAGAGTTCAAACACGCCTGAAAGAACACTCACATTGGGGAGGGGAAAGCATTTGTTGTCATTTTTTTATTTCATGCAGGTCCCACAGGACCCCACGTGCATGTGAGTGTATTTCAATCAGGTGGACAAACATTTTATGGCACACCAACTTAATTCGAGGCTTTAGCGACATTGGAACCACTCCAAAGTTTTGTAGTATGTGATTTATTATTTTTATTTTTAAAATTAGTAGCGTTCTAGTTGATTTGAAATTAAAATTTGGCACTTTAGTATATTTGAAATTTGTTTGGCATGTTCAATTCATCTCGAATTTGCGTTTATAAGCCTAGTTCAATCTGGAATTCGACTTTGATATTTGCATCCCGTTAATCTGAAATTTGGCATTTGGTCCATTTAATTTGTAACATGAAATTTGGTCTAGTTAATATGGAATATGAAACTGTGATTCAGTTAATCAAGAATATAAAATTGGATCGTGCTATATGTCCCCGAGCATTGACATGCCCCTCAAAGCAGGGGGACCGTGCATTTTTTTTATTCGGCGTGGACCCCCTTCTTATGAGGGGCGTGTAACTGGGGTTGACACATCCGAATACAAATA
>NW_019262721.1:36753-40665 GCF_002742605.1 Olea europaea var. sylvestris | reverse complement strand
ACAGAGACAATTCTCTGAAAACTTCGCTCAATATTATTAATAATCAAGAATGACGAAAATTAACCCACAAACGGGGTTAAATAACTGCAAAAATATGAAATTATCGAAAAATTACCAAAAATAGCAAAATCATAACGATCACACCAAAATAAAATATGAAATAAAAGAAGTAAGTTGCCAAAAATTTGGCTCAATCTGGATTCTCTAACGTCTAGAAAAAGGAAAACGAAATATTACCATAAATAGTAAAAAAATAATTAAAAATGAATTTCGAAAAGAAAAACAGCGGATTTTGGACTCGAATTTGACGCCCACCAAGCATAGCTGGGTGATCACGATGTGCGTACCGAAGATAGCTTTCCAGATTGGGGTTATAATAGCAATTCTGATAACCTTAACCAAAGTTATGGCCAAATTAACAAAAACGTGTCAAAATTACCCCAATTAAGGAAATATTGCATTTATTTTCCATCTTTGCGTCTATCCGCCATCTCATGGTATCTCAACGCCATCAAAGAACTATCTGACAGATCATCGTCACTCGACTCGGATCCTCACGCATCACCAGCTCACTTTTTTATTTTTATTTTTTTTTTATTTTGTGATGTACTAAAATTTTTTAAACAATTTAAAATATTTGCAATTTATACAAATATGTAGATTAAAATTTGCAGCCCTCCTCTTTTCAAGTGTCAGATCTGCTATGATCAACTTATACTAAGTTAAAACTGTAAATGAATAAAATATCTCATGTATATATTTTTTTTTGAAACAAATAAATTTAACATTTGCATTTAAATTAGCTACTTGGTTGTACCTAATTGAGATTTTGGGTAGATATAGCCTATGACTAGTATGTTCAACACTGTTTCTCAATAGTCACTCAACTTTATATTTTTTTTGAGTTGTCACGGTAGCTTTGAAACTGTTTCAAACAGACAATGAACTTCATCGCTTCTCTTTAATAATTACTACATTTTTTATATCTTAACACTTTTTCTTATGCATTACTCTTGATAGTTTAAGTAATGAATACCCCTAATGGAGTGATCGAGTTGGTGAGCGTGGAGGCCTTTGGTCACGAGTTCAATTCCTCCTACCAACACCTTCTCGGTCGAACATGTTGCACCCGGCTTATCTAGTGTGGTTTACTTGATTGGCGTGGTTTGCAGGCTATTGCATCAGCCCGAGGGCTTACCCAGTGCGCACCTGAAGAGTAACGACTGCGGATTTTCCGTCATAAAAAAAATAAAATAAAATGAATGATTATATATACCACGTTGTGAAAATCCCCAAAAAGATATAGAGTAACCGATGGGTGGAAGTACAGTGGCCATTGAGGTGTCATTGAAAGTTCGATGACAGAAAATGACATTAACATTTGGTTAACTCTAAACATAAGTGGTCAAGCTTAGTCAAAATTATTGTATGTCCAAAACCTAGATTTAGACACAAGGTATGTGCATTGAAGTTGGGTGTGGGTCAGTGAGTGATTGCAAAGGCATGTGAAATAGTGGGGGACCTCATCTATTTAATCAAGGTTACTTTTGCTGCATGGGCTGTATGTCTCCCCACACAAAAGTAACGGCCCTACAAATGAATGTCATCCTCGCTGTCCAACATATCAGTTTTCCTCCTAGGAAACACAATACAATTTGCACATCTTCTCGTTAATGCCAATGCCCCTCTACTCAATACTCGTTGTGGACTCTACTTGACTCGATATTTATACTATGATAATTAAGAAAATGTTTTGAATGGATAGTCTAGATCTCTCTTAAAAATTGTCCGTTATTATCTTGCAAGAAAATCATGACAATTTTCGACGTAAAATAATAACGTCTTGTTCAAGTGACCACTTGTCATACTTGAATCCCTAATCATTCTCTTCTAGCATTCAAATCTCCCAACCTTTGATTTTCAAATCAAAGCTCTTGGATCCTTTTAAGCAGAATCTATCAAAAAATATGTAAAATAGTCATATATGGCCCTCATGTCCTCTTCTTTTATGGGAATTTGTCAATCAATTCTATATATTTCTTCATAATGAATAAATCAATAAAAAAGAAAAGAAAAGAAAGAAAGAAAGAATTGGGAACCGTAGCAGTATTAGGATCATGCCTAAATAACTTGGTGATGGCTACGTATTAATTATTGGATTTTATATAACGGATTTTACATACGTTATACCGTACAAGTCGGGGTCTGTCCTAATCCTCACATCTTGCACTGCATGTTCGCCACCTTTCTACACAAAAGACTTGATTTTGCCATTTCACTCACCATGTCTTCTTTATACACCAAATTAAATTTGCTACGCTCCAAAATAATTTATCTATGTATAAAAATTGTACACAATTCGAACATCGCTCTAATCCCGGCCCTGATCCCACATCTTGCCCCCTTTGTACCCAACAGTCGATTATGCCACTTAAATTTGCCACACTTTAAGTTCTAGTTTGGCTAAGCTTTTTCTAGATTAAACTGAACTACAGCTAATTAAAAACAATTCAGATTTAACTCAAAATTTAAATGAACTAAAACAATTAATCTTGCAAGAGCAAAATAGGGTTGGAATTGATATTAAAATACAAAAATTACCACAATGAATTCACATACACCTTATAGATTCAGTTCAATACATCAATCCCATCAACAAAAATCTTAAAAACGTTGAGCAAAATAATATTACTTTGGATTGTGTACATATGTGTAGATGGTGCATGCCTTATGTACAAAAAACCCTTTAATATCTTCTACAGATTCCATCACCACCATAATGTGGTCCGTTATCTTTTTATCCATAATTATTTAGGTTAATAGATCATTAACCCACCCAAAATCAGGTCCACTTTCATTGATGTTGTACTTGCTGCCTTCAGTGAAATCCCTGTTTGGAACATCTCCATTGAAGAATGAGTTTGAACCTGCAGGATTTGGGGTTGAAGGAGAGAGCAAAAGTTGGGATTGTTCGTGATCAAGATTGAATAAATTTCCTTGTGAAGCAGCAACTTCCTTCAGATTCATGGCTTCCAAATTGCCCATAAGTTCAGTGAAGGCATCCTTGTAACTCATCCCACCAGAATGAAATTCATTCAAAGCAGAAGATTCGAGTGGACGACGTGAAAATTCTGGTGTTTTACCCGGAGAAATCGGTGGTGAAAATGGAGGGGACGACAAATGAGACATAATCATCAAAGTAGAAGTTGGGGAAGCAATCATAGAGTGACAATGAACACAGCAATGGTTCAAATAATTGTACTTTTTTTCAACAGAAACCAGAGAATTCAATGGAGAAGAAGAGTTATCAGATAAGATACGAAGTTGTTTTGTAGAGTGCGCGAAAAAACAGACCTTTCGCTTGCAATTCTTGCCATCTTTACATGCCTCAGTTCGATATCGCGTCGGATGAAGCCAGCACTCAAAAACTCCATGGGCAAACTCGCAATTATCCCCTTTGCTGCAATGGCCTTTACGAAATTCTTCACATACAGTACCAGAATAATGGTACCTTCTGGGATCCCTTCTCCGGGCCTTTTCTCCGGGATGAGCAAAGGGACAATCAGTCCAGTCATGGCTACGGCTTCTAGTGCACTTTCGAACCTTGAATTCATACATTCTGAAACGATCAGAGGAGTAAGGGTCTGCATCATCATCATCGACGTTGTTGTACGGCAAGAATCTCTGAAACAGGCCATCTTCAGCAGATTTGGGAGAGTCCATGAACATCTCCGTCGCCTGACTAGAGGCCGACCGGCGGCTAAACAGTTTTCTCGGCGGGATATCAATTTCTCTTGTGCTTTTCTTGTGATACAGTTGGTGGGATTGATGGAACTTGAGCTGGTGCTGATCAGCACAAATACTACCCATATTTTCAATTTCTTAATTGAAATTCACGAATCTTATGAAATG
>NW_019262721.1:25550-31043 GCF_002742605.1 Olea europaea var. sylvestris | reverse complement strand
GAAGTGGTAAATTATGAAACGGCGGTGGGGCCACGTGATTGAATAATCAAGGAAATAGATTCCTCGCAAACTATTATGATAAGAGAATGATGAAAGTCAGATTGAGATAGTACACTGTCACGTTTCGTATTATGCAATTTGTTTTGAAATGTGAATTCATGTTGTTTTCCCATATGCCTTGAATTTATGCAGCATTTATGCCAAGAATTAAGTCTAGCAGATCAGTTCAACTTCAGAGTCTCTGCGATTTTGATGAAGAGGAGCAGCCAGAGAAGGTGAAGTTATTATTATTTTTATTTTATTTTATGTGGCTCGACATTTATGATTGGCTAAATGAGTAAAGCTTTGAACTGTCACAGGCAGTAGAGCCATTAGAATCAACTACATCCAATACTGTAGAGGATTCATCTTCAGAGCCACAAAATCAAACAAAGTCAGTAAGACAAGCTGAATATTTGGACAATGACTTCTGTTTGCCTATTTCATTGTGTTTTGCTTGTCCATTCTAATGCTTTAAAGAAGATGCACTAATACACCTGTTTGTATCAGGCCAAAAGTAGATCTCATTCCTGCTATACCTAAGGAAGAAGCTGGTACAATTCTTCTTAATATGGTATGTAAATTTTACCTGATCAACAGATCTCTTGTTGATCTCCCAGTTCTTGGTTTGGGATTTGTTTCTCATTATATTAAACCAAATTTCAGAACTCAGATGATAAGAATACAGTAGATGCTGAAGGTGCATGCACTCAGAAAATTGGAAGGTGCGATCATCATTCTAAAAAAATTGCAATAGCCAGTTGATAATTGGATAAATAGAGATGAGAGAAGCTATTTTTTGTCTCATTGATTATCTGTTTTGATGCTTGTGATTTCAGCATTTTAGCAGGCAAAGATTCCTCTTCTTCCCCTCAAAAACCTCTCCAAGGTTTGTCACTCAGTTTTATCCATGCGTAACAACACATTTGATTCTCCATTGAAATTGCATCCAACAACTAAGATTTTTTTTATTATATTAGAAAAAATAATTTGCACTCCAGCCGCACAAGCCAAGAAGACTGATTCCAAGAAGGCTCAGACTGCCAAAAAAATAGCTAGTTTGCTTAGAAATCCTTCAGCACTTAAGCCAAAGGACAGGTTACAATCACAAATCAAAAGCAATAAACCAGCTACCAGTGTTAAAAGGTGTGATATATTTTGTGTATTTTCTTAGTTGAGTACTCTTTTGTCCCCCTTCCTCTCTTTCTTAGTCCTCTCTCCTTACTTCTGCAGAGAGACAAATGTGAAGAATGGTACTGGGGCTCCTAATTTTGCTCAAGAAGACCAAGCAGTAAAGAAACAAAAACTGGAAGGAGGGAAATCTCGACAGGTGGGATAGTTAATACTTTTTCCCTGTTAATGTATTTTTCTAAATTTCTTCTATATGAATATTTCTGTTTTACATCTTACTTTCAGATACTTAACATCAACAAACCTTCAAATCTACCCCACAAAACAAGATCTGGCCTTATCAGCAGCAACCTTACTGGCTTCTGCTCTTCAACTGTTAAAGCTCGTAAAGTAGACCGAAAGGTTTATATTTTAGACCATCTATGTATGAATTCTGTTCATGATCTAAACATAATTGAAATGCTGACACATACATTATACACTTGAAGATATACAGTCGAGAACCTGCTACTGCCCCATTTGTTTCCATGGCCGAGATGATGAAGAAGTTCCAATCAAGCACCAGGGAAACATCTCTGCCTTGCATAAGCAGTTCTTTTTCACAGGTAAGTTGCACTTAGATTTCATCTTCTCTCCAAGAAAGCATCACAACAATTGAATGTTAAAGTTTTAACCTCTAAATTTATCTACTAAAATTTTCAGAACAATGCTACTGGAGCAATGCAGAGGAAGCCTAAACTAACACTGACAAGGCCTAAGGAGCCTGAATTTGAAACATCTCAGAGGCTACGTCCAGTGAAAATTAAGAGTTCAGCTGAGTTAGAGGAAGAAATGATGGCAAAAATTACCAAGTTCAAGGCTCGTCCGGTAAATAGAAAGGTAAAGTTTTCAGTTCCTCTATCTGAGAGAGAAACTATTTAAAATGTGGGCATGTATTTATACAATTCATCTAATTCTTCTTCATATTTCAGATTTTGCAAGCTCCAACTTTACCAGCATTGCAAAGAAGTACACCCCAGCCTCCGGAATTTAAGGTAACTCCCTCATTGCTGGAACAAAAACAAGAAAAATGAATATTATATTTGTTTATCCAGATTACTAGACAATGCTGTGACTTATACAGGAATTCCAATTGGAAACAATGTTACGGGCCAATCAGAATGCAGAAACTTCTACTGTGGCCTCTACAGAATCTGCACTGGTACTTGTGAATTTGCAGCTTTATTTAATAGAATGTATGAGGAACCAAAGATAATTTTCTATTGACGTGTCTTTTTTATAATGAGAAAAACTTGGCACATGCTTGCAGAATCATCAATGGAAACCTCATCTTACAGCACCAAAATCGCCCCTACTTCAAACATCTCTGAGAGCACGTCCTCCCAAGATCAAAAGTTCTGATGAACTAGAGAAAGAAGAAATTGAAAAAATTCCGCTGTTCAAGGCAAGACCTTTGAATAGAAAGGTAGGACATTCAACTGTCCATTGATAATTGAATTACAATATTCGTCCTTTGTTTACAGTGATTCACTATTTTCTATAAACTTTGCAGATATTTGAAAGTAAAGGGGAGATGGGAATGTTCTGCAATTTGAAGAAGCAGGTTACTGTACCACAGGAATTTCACTTTGCCATAGATAAAAGGATTCCGCAACCAGCTGCAGTTGTTGATCTATTAGACAAGGTAACATAGAAAGGGTATTTTTTTTTTCCTTTTATTAATATAAAAACTAGTTTCTTTCTTGATTTCTCTTATTTCTTTCTTCTTTGCTGTTTTCATCAGCTTTCAATAAAATCAGAACCTCATTACGACAAGCCTCTATCCAGAAATACTACACCTAATCCATTCCATCTCCACACCGAGGTAAGTTATTTCTTTTTTTTATTAAT
The DNA here is from genome assembly GCF_002742605.1 of Olea europaea var. sylvestris. Taxonomy (NCBI): domain Eukaryota; kingdom Viridiplantae; phylum Streptophyta; class Magnoliopsida; order Lamiales; family Oleaceae; genus Olea; species Olea europaea. Next base: position 27,983 of record NW_019262721.1, on the reverse strand, counting down.
AGAGTTCTCCAAGATTGTCATAGTTCTTTTATTCATATCATTTACCTTTGTCTCATCAGGACAGAGGAGCAGAGAAAGAGAAAAGGATAGTCATGGAACTCACGCAGAAACAGCTGGAAGAGGAGAGGGCTAGGATTCCAAGAGCGTGTCCATATCCTTATACAACTGATTATCCCGTGGTATGCATATAATTCTATATATATGTGCACCTTACATCTCATTCGATTTATTGATGAGGCCTTTGGTTTATGCTTAACATTCTCTCTCCTATAGATTCCACCAAAACCCGAGCCAAAGCCATGCACAAAACCAGACCCTTTTCAATTGGATAGTCTAATGAGGCATGAAGAGGAGATTCAGAGAGAAATAAAAGAAAGAAAGAGGATGGAGATGGAAGAAGCTCAGAGGAGAGTATTTAAGGCTCAGCCTATCTTGGAAGAGTAAGAAACTGACGTATTTCCGTTGTTTTGGGTTGATAAAGTTCATCTGAAAGCAGTAAGAATTTAACATGCCCCATCCGTCTGCAGGGATCCTATTCCAGTTCCTGAGAAAGCACGGAAGCCCCTGACAGAAGTGCAGGAATTCAATCTACACGTCAACCACCGAGCTGTAGATAGAGCAGAATTTGAAAAGAAGGTATTTTCTTTTCTTTCCTCTTATTTTTCCTTGCAATGGCAGCTTCATATTCCAAAGACGCAGATTTTGTTCAAATTTGAATTGATAGTTTCAAAACTTACTAAAAGTTATTTCCACAGATTAAGGAGAAAGAAACCACGTGTAAGAGATACAGAGAGGAGGCAGAATCTGCAAGAATGGTACGAGTTCACTCACATGCTATTGCCATTTCAGAAACCTTCATTATTTGTTTACTTTTGACCCACCCAGAGTATGATTTGAAAAAAGTCATCTATATAAAATCTTCAATTACAGATGGAAGAAGAGAAGGCATTGAAACAATTACGACGAACTTTGGTTCCCCATGCAAGACCAGTGCCTAAGTTTGATAATCCCTTCTTACCACATAAGTATGATAAACTTACTCTCACTTGTTAGTAATGTTTTCATTTTTTATCTTGGCTGTTTGTTGATACATCTTTTGGTACAAACAAAAAGGTCCGGTAAAGAAGTTACAAAAGCGAAGTCCCCTAAATTGCATATCAATGGAAGGAAAGAGAACCGAACAATTGTCCGTGCAGCAGCAAAAGCTCCGAGTGCTGCCTCTCGTATGAGGTGACCGTTCGTGTTCGTTGTGGCGAGTGGGAAATGTTCAAGAACTCTTGAACTCATAGTCGGCCGTTGCTTGAATTTTTCTCGCTTGAGCCTCAATACCAATTCCATCTTTTGTAAAAGCAATATTGTAGAAGCAATTAGATACTGTTAACAAGTAATTTTAGAATTTATTCTAGTAATTGAAGGAAAACTCTTCACCTTTTCCTGTCAAGCTCTCACTTTACGTTTAAAGAAGAATGCTTGAGTGCCACTTCAATATAGGATGAATGCCTCAGCTGCAGATCCAGGAATGGACTAAATCCAGGCCAACCCCCTAAATTTGCCACTGATATCAAAAATTATTATAATTTTCGTCAGAAGCAAACTACTCACTTTACAAACTCAAAAATTGTACCCTTTTTGTTGTTGATGAAGAACACCGTAATTGTAGAGTGAATCAAAAGGAAATGTTTTGGTGTACATAATCATACAACCCGAATAAAAAATGCACATGGGGCTCATACTATATAATTTTTATGTAGAAGCCTCTAAAATTTGATACAACTAGTTGATAAGTAGATTTTTTCTTACTCTTGAAATTGAAGATGTTCTTAGTTATATCATTTCCTTGAATTCTTAAATTCTTAATTTTATAATATAATCTTTAATTTTAATATAGTAATAAAATGGTCCTTTAAAATTATTTACTTAATTTAAGCTTTGTTTGACTTTTATCAATTGAATTTGATTTGACTAGTAAAACAAACAAATAGGTCGTAGCATGAAAGCTTGATGGTCTATTCCTCCTCTTCTTCTTCTAAACAGTGAAAGAGAGCAGATGGGTTCACAGAATTCCCACGGGTTCCTCACAAACACAGGGATGGACATTTTTGAAGTATTTTTTTAATGAGGCATGGGACTCACCTCGTGTGAGAAGTCCCTTGTGAAATGGGGCCTGCGCACTCACATGGGATGTGAGTCCCATGTAAAAAATTGGAAAAAATACTCCTCATCCACTCCATGTGACTGGTCTGTAATTGTCTTGTCAACAATAAATTTGTACACATATTGACAGTGCACAGTAATCAAATCTCCTTATTTGAAAGTTGCAAAAGTTGTGTGCGATATATTGTGTTACGCTCCTCACTAACCCACCTCGGCGCATCGCACCTACTCCTCAGCAAGGTGCCGCGTGTCCAGCCGAAGTAGCTCCGAATTGATATG
>NW_019262721.1:18011-24278 GCF_002742605.1 Olea europaea var. sylvestris | reverse complement strand
ATAGTTTTGCTTAGACACATTCTTCAGTTCCCTTTCTTTTCCCTTTTTGGCGGCGACAATTCTTTATTCTTGGGCTAATTTGTCTGTTTGTCAACTGAATAAGCAATGGCGGAAACCCAGCAATGAAGAAGGGCACTGTGACGCCATCATTGTTCCCAGCAGAGGAAGCCCATAAAGCATCTAAGCGGGTGCGGGACAATATAGCTAAGCGCCAAGAGCAACTTGTTCAACTCAAGGGATTCATGAATGAGAACACTAACCTTATAAATCTTGTACAGAATCTCCCTGATGAATTCCACCACAACATCATGGTAAAATTCTAAACTTTTACACCAAAAAATAAAAATAATAATAAAATAAATAAATAAAAATTGTTTGTATACATACTCGCTGATTGTGCTTTTGTCGTTGGTGGACAGGTTCCGTTTGGCAAGGCGGCATTTTTCCCGGGTCGATTGATTCACACCAATGAGTTGATGGTAAGGCCTGCATCATTTATCTTGGTAAAATGGTTATTTGGGAATATTAAAGATATAATAGTGGTTTTTTTGGTAGTATGACCTTTGAAACTTGAGAAAGAACAGTTTCGTTGGAATATGTCCGTCATTTGCAATGCAGTACTTCAATTTTTAGGTTATTTAATCTGATTGAATCTTCTTGAATGTAATCTATAAGCAGCTTGATTTGGTTAGGAATTTATTTCTGAAAATTGGTATGCAATTAATTAATTGGATAATATATTGTTCTGTTTCTTAATAAAATCAATCCCCGTTTGTTTTTTTTTTTGTGTGGATAAGATGTATATTATGTTACCCGTCAATACAATGAGTTTAATCTTAACCATGTAACCTGACAAACTAGATTGGGAAATTAAACGTTAAATAGATTGATGGAAATTGCTCATAATCAAAGTAAATGGGAGTAGTTTTCGATTTTTTTGGCATATTCTCTGATGACTTAATTGCATTCCAGATTTTGAAATCGTTAAATTTAATCCTACATGTTTCCAACACGGAGTGCAGGTCCTTTTAGGAGTAGGCCACTATGTTGAAAGAACAACCAAGCAGAGAATTGATATTAAAGGCTGAGGCTTCATTTTTCGATACTACAGCTCCCAAGGCGGTGGTCAGCTTGTTGATTTTTGGGAGTAGTTATTGATTTTTTATATATATAATTAAAGATTGTAGAGTTTGTGAGTTCTGTTAATTTGAATTATTCATCTATAATTATTTCAAGGTAGCTCTTTTTAAAATGACTACTTGGCATATGCTAACCAGCTTTGAGGACATCCAAGTTTCTGTTAGTTTTATAATGATCTATAAGCATTAGATGTTCAGATAGAATAAAGATCATAAAATTAAGTTTTAAGTGGACTTCTTGTAACTAGATCATCAATTTGATGCTAAGTAGTATCTCCTGAACCATATGTAAATCATTTTTCTCTAAGTAGGGTCAGAGATCCCCCACTTTCACACTCGCCATCTTATCAGAAAAGACCATCTGTTGCTTTTTCCCTTTCCATCTCAGTGCACGGAAGATATCTCCGTCTGTTTCATATCTACAATTCATCTGAAGACTGAAGCTATGGAAGCACATGCCTACATGATTTCATTATGTTTGTAAACTTGATATAAATAAACTCAGTGGGAAAATTATTTCTCGCTAGAATTTTGTTTGAAGCCTGCCTTGAATTGGTTGGGATTTGTATGATTTAAGAAGAAAGTACAAATAATACTAGTTTCTAGCTTCTTTTTTTTTGTATTTAAGTACGCAGTACATGCAACATATAATGTTGAAATAAGAACACATTTTTGTTTCCCCTGGACTTATTAGTTGATTTAAAATCTCTAACAAGCTGGCCCACAGGATTGCACATCCTTCGTTGAGGTATCTTTAACTGAGAAGTAATTATTTTTTGGAAATAGTCGTATTAAAAATAATACAAGGAATTATGTCAGTACTTTTCAGTTAGATGTCCTATTTTCTCTCTGTTTTCCATTATAGTTGCTGTTCATTCATTTATAGTTATTTGATTTTTATATTTCCAAGTAATGTTTGACAGGATGGTCTTGTAGAGATAAGGGAAGATTATGTTGAGGAAAGTCCTCCGGAAGTGGTATCTTTAACAAGTAGGTATCCATGTCCTTTTTGGTATCTGGGCGAACTATTAATCCTTGAGAATTTATTAATTCATTTGTTTTTTTTATTATATATTTTGGTAAATATGATGGATGCCACTATTAATGGTTCTCATCAGAAATGAAATCCTTATTTTATTTTGCATATTTGAAAAGGAAACAAAATAAGAAAAGAAATACTTTCAAAAAAGAAAAGAAACAGTTATCTATCTGTTGAAGAATTGATTCTACTTATTCGATTTGATAGAATTTATTTGAAATAAAGTTTTCTTAGTGACAATTTGGCATGGCCATTTCGTAAGGAAAAAACCAATGTGCGTATGGTCTACAAGCTTGTTGGATATTTGCACTTCTATCAATCTCAATATAAGCAGCAAAAGTCCCAAATATCACTTTCCGTCAGAAAACCAAGTATCACATTTGAAAAGGTTGCACGCCAAATATTTTCCTGCTTTATTTTACATATCTATGTCAAAAATATCACAACGTTGACTTGGGAGAAATCCAAAAATCTTGTAGACCATGTGCACATCGGTTTTTCCTTCCAAAATGGCCATGCCAAATTGTCACTAAGAAAACTTTATTGTGGTATTTTTGACATTGATATGTAACGGAGCTGGAAAATGTATGGTGTGCATCCTTTTCAAACATGATACTTGGTTTTATGACGTAAATTGATATTTTGGACATGTGCTGCTTAAATTGACATTGATGGAAGTGCAAATATGGTATTAAAGAGGACTCATTTAGGAGAGTGGACATTTTCATTGGGATCCTTTTCTTTCTTTCTCTCTCTCTCTCTCTCTTCCACATCATTAATCTGTAGACCAATCTGTACACAATTATGTACAAGTAGCATTACTCATTTGATTTAGGCTTGTGATTTTGTGTCTTGCCAAGTTGCAATTTTTTATTAGAGCAAAGAACTCAGTACTAACAATTTCTGGGAAATTTCAGAGAATCTCGAGGCAGAGAACAACAAAGCTGCAATTGAAGATGAAGAATATACATGCATCTTGTCGCAGATTACTGATCTCGAAGTACAAGAAGAAGAATCTGAGAAAGCAAATGAATTTAACAAAGACGAGCAGATAGAAAATGATTCGGGTTGTAGGATGTCAGAAGTTCAAAGGTACAATGAGCGACTTTGCTAATTTTTAGAACTTATCTATGTGTAAACTTCTATAGATGGTACAGGGTTTCACTTAAACTGACTTGCCTTGTAGTGCACATTCATTTGATTTTAAAGACAATATGACCTGAGGTTTATGGCTATATCAAAAATGCCCATCACATTTGAAAGATCACACTAACCTTTTATATTTCTAGCTTTGAGTATCACATATACTTTCTGACCACTTTTTAACCATATATTATCTAAAATTCCCTTGTGAAGTAAAAGATGAAATTTTTTATAATAGTTAATTTTCGCAAAGTAAACTATAAGAAGGTAAATTGACATATTATATACACAGCTTGTTCGACATAGTTTAAATTTTAATTATATAAATTTACTTGTTTTCATATGTGGTGTTATTTGTCTGAATTTATATTTTTAATAATAAATTTTGAAGGTGTATAATTGTTTGATGAACTAATATATACAACTTTTTAGCTAGATTTTACTAGGGATGGTGATGAGGTGAGGTGGGGCCGGGGCATCCGTTACCATCCCCGCCTTGTCGGAATTTTTGGAGTTGGGATGGAGACGGGGATTAAAAAATCCCCATTTCTCGCCCCCATTGAATTAATATTTAATTTTTTAATATTATTTTTATTTTTAAATAAGTTTTAAATTGAAAAACATTAAAATAAATAAAATATAATAAAACAAAAGATTCTGGTGGGGCAGATTCCTATATTTTACTTGAATTGTAAAAGATACATGTTTATATTTAGCCTTCGTTTGGTTTGGATGAAGAATAGATTTTTAGTAGATTTTGATAACAGTTGGTGAAATGTATAGTTGAAAAGTTGATAAAAGTTATGAGTCTCATAAAATGCGTAGATGAAAATGAGTTTGGAAAAAAATGAATTTTAAGAAATGGGCCAAACATGGGCTTAATATTTTGTTTTAGTTATAAATTTATAATTATGAATTTCTATTGATAAGTTTGCATTCGTTAATATTTAAATTATGTATAAAAAATACATATAACTAATTAAAAAAATTAAAATCATTTATTTCCAAATTTTCTTCAAAAAATTGCAGGTTTAAATTTCCACTAGCATGCATATTCAAAATTATATATGCACAAAGTCTATTATTATTAAAAGGAACAAATTAAATTGCAATTACCCATCGAAAATTTCATCTTTTTCTTCATAAAGGCATCCTAGGTATGTCAACTTCATTTTAGATGATATGTAGCTCAAAATGTGGTCAGGGGTATATGTGATACTCAAAACTAGAAATATGGGAGGTTAGTGTGATATTTTAAACATGAGGGGATGTCTTTGATGTTACCATAAAGCTCAGGGTGATCTCTGATATTGTGTCTTAATATTATCTAATTGGATTTCTGCTGAACTGCATGATGCAGGTTGAGGCTGCAAACTTCAGATCACTATCTAAAGGTAAATGTCATTCAAGCATTTACAAATAAACTAATGCAATTTATGTATCGCCTTATGTTTTTATATTGAGATGGAGGCAAGTAACCAGCCTCACTTGTATATGCACCACCGTTTCTCACTCTTTGCTATGTTAAAGAGGAAGGCAAATTATTGAACATATAGCTCGAGATTCTCGTTGACCATATGCACTATACTTCTACCTCATGGGGCTTCCAGTCAAAACCTTGAATATATAAATAAATGCATTACCATATTTTTGGAATTGACTCATTTGAACATCACAAAGGGCTATATTGATTTATTAAAATCTCATCGTTTTTTGAATCATAAAGAATTCCCACAAATAACAATTATGGAACTTGGCTGGATTTATATTAGGAAAAATAATATAGTATTGAAGCACACTTCAAAAATTAAGGGTTCACTGTTGTAGATTCTGTAATTAAGTGATTACTGTAAATTCAAACATTATCTATTTAATCATGACCCCTGGTCAATGCACATTGTATTGCTAGTATTTAGCAATGTACATACATGTATGTGTGGTTTCTGTTGTATTTGGCTTGAGAACTTGCTATGCTTGATGTTATCTACTAACTCTAGTATTTCGTGAAGGGACAAACTATTAATTCCTTAACCTTGAGATATTCTGGCACATCTTGGTCACAACACGTTTAGGAAAACTAAATATTTGTGAGCACGAAAAGCTCCTGGATCACACTTTCTGCTGAAATTGATAAAATGTGAGCGTTTTATGAAATTTAATTGTGTCTGAGGCTCATCCTAGTTGATATTGACTTCCTTGTTTAGTTGTATGCTATCAGGTATGCAAGAATAATTGGGAGCAAATTATACTGGAATTAATCTTGTTAAGTTGTTTGCACTTAATTGCAGGTGCCTACGATATATTTACATGCACATTTATGTCTTTTATTATGGTTTACTTATTCGGACTTGGTTAGTATGCAAAATTTTCCTAATGAAGTTTGTATTAAAGATTGACCTTCGACGCCTATCCATCTCAATCCTTTCGAACTCATTTGCAGCTCTAGGACATCTGAAAGGCATATAGGCTAGTAGTGGATTTTTACTTGTAGAATTAACCATGTGTTGATTAAAATAATCTGTCTTAAATTAGCCTCACGACAGATGACAAAACATTTCAATTAATTCTTTCTGTTTATTATTATTATGAAAGAAAACATCAGTTATTAAGAGCTCAGTTCGGGACCCTTGATATTTGATCTTTTACCACAGCATATGGAAGACTAACTAACAGCGTGGAGATTTGATGTAGTTGTAAATGTGCATGTCGTTAGGCATATTAATTACTGAATTGGTAGCGTGTACTTTATTTTATATGTATTCTGATTCCTTCTGGATTAAACTGATTTAGATGGATCTTCACATGGCAAAGGTCCAGCACTTAATGACTCCAGTTTGAAAAATAAGGCTCTGGAGCTTCCTGTAATAACCGAGAAAGTTCAGGCTCCATTTATGGCTGGTCATGAAGTATGTTTCATCTCTTCTTTTAGTAATCACTGTAATTCTT
>NW_019262721.1:0-1544 GCF_002742605.1 Olea europaea var. sylvestris | reverse complement strand
AAATGAATAAGAAATTGAATTTATTTTAGAGTCTAAGAAAGAAGATAATAAATTTCTTAAATCTCACGCAAAAGAAAAAATATTTAATGAAAATAAATAATTAGAAAATGATATGCAAAATTTTGCATAATGTAATATATAAGGTGTGATTTGTTATTTAAGTTAAAGATATTTCCTTGTTCAAATATGTATAATTGCGTATTGAGAATGAAAGTTACAGTATTGAACTCTGCACTAATATAAACTCAACCACGTGTATAAATCTTCTTTAATCTGGTTTAATTTTATCCAGTCCGACATATACAAGCAATATTTTCATAATGATTGGATCGAACATGATAACTGTTAGTCGAATCAATGTTCAACCTCAAATTATTTAGCACATGTAATCAGCTTTTTACTTGGAAGTAAAGAAAGAAACTTGAGCTGTATGTGTGTAATAATACTAAAGCCTCCTACGCTTTTGTTTGAGCAGGAGATTCTTTTGCTGCTTTTGAAATGGCCTCGAAGGCGTATTCGATACATGACTTGAACTTATCAGGATCGATGAAATCTTTCTCCGCTCCGATAGAAATGCTCAGCTTTCCCACATAACTCACCATGGTTACTTCAAGGCTCTGCACAGTTCACATGCACAGAAGGTTAAAGAAGAAATATACAAGAAAACATAGATGAATAGAGAATTGAAGTGTTAGTATAAAGTACCTGAGGTGCCCCAGCCACAACGAAGTACAATCCTTTAACTGGCTGATTAGCCAAAGCCATTTTTTCCATAGGACCCATCATGTTTGATATTGTCAGGCTCGAATTCTTCAACGTGTTGTGGATGCATCGTGACGTTGCCTGGTACATAACGACATCCACAATTCAGTCTTGTCCAGAACTGTTTACCAAATATGCAAAGAGTACAATTTGGTATAAGATGAAATTTTATGCATACCTCAGGACCTCTAATTCTTCTGATGGCGTCGAGAAACAGGCCGGTTAGAAAAACTGATGCAGAATTTTTTTGCCTTTTGATCAGTTGGCGTGCTTTCTTGACAAATTTGAGTGGGTTGCTTAACTCAGAATCAGTCAATTTAGGAATAGGAACTTGTAAGAATGCAAAACGATTGCCCCATGGCATTTCTGCATTAGGTTTGATCATCTCACTCACTGATGTGTAACCTCCAATGACTCGAGTGTTAAGTAATACAAGTGCTGTACATTTGGCTTTGCCTGAATTTTCTTCCATTTTTTGCATGTATAATCGGGTTCCGAATATGATTATCCCAGTAATCACGTCATTGAGCGTCTGCAAATGAAATGCATGTCAAGTTTCACGTCCATTATTCATGTTTGTTTATCTACCTATCTAGCTTTTCAATTAAATCAAGATTGTTGTGGGACGCAGTTTAAATATCTAAATTGTCACTACTTTCTCGAATGTTTCCAAGTAGCCATTGAACTTTCAAAGTACTCATAAACTTATCAACATGTTATGTGACTAGTCATTCCCTCACTTGCCGTTTAAAAGTTAACGGACTAGATGATACAGTTAATAG
>NW_019262720.1:21391-22655 GCF_002742605.1 Olea europaea var. sylvestris | reverse complement strand
TGGATATTGCTTTTGCAGGAATTTGACATCACCATCAAGGACAAGAAAGGAGTGGAGAATGTCGTAGTAGACCACTTATCAAGGCTAACCTTTAAAGACACTACAAATACCTTGCCAATAAGAGATGAAATCCCAGATGAAAATTTATTTTCTGTCTCTTCTTTACCATGGTTTGCTCACATTGTGGACTACTTGGCTACAGGTGAAATCCCAAAGGAGTGGAGTACAAAGGATAAGAGGAAGTTTTTGGTTTATTAGGATGACTCATGTTTGTTTAAGTACTGCCTCGACCAAACCTTAAGACGTTGTGTCCCCAATGAAGAAATACCTAGCATACTTAGTTTCTGTCATACTCAAGCATGTGGTGGCCACTTCTCTATAAAAAAGACTGCTGCAAAAATTCTACAATGTGGTTTTTATTGGCCTACCTTGTTCAAAGACACTAATACCTATTGTAGAACCTGTGAAAGATGTCAAAAATTAGGTGTCGTCTCTCGAAGTAATATGATGCCTTTAAACCCCATTTTAGTGATAGAAGTGTTTGATTGTTGAGGGATTGACTTTGTGGGCCCCTTTCCACCTTCTTTTGGTTATCTATACATTATTGTGGCGGTGGATTATGTGTCTAAATGGGTAGAGGCGGTCACTTGTAGAGCTAATGACAATAAAACGGTTATTAAATTTCTCAAATAAAATGTCTTGTCTAGGTTTGGTACACCACGTGTCATTATTAGTGACAGAGGCACACACGTTTGCAACCGTTCATTCGAAGCATTAATGAAAAAATATGGAGTTATTCATAAAATCTCTACTGCTTACCACCCCCAAACTAGTAGACAGGTAGAATTGACTAATAGGGAAATTAAACAAATTTTGGAAAAAACGATGAATCCTAATCGTAAAGATTGGTTTTTAAGATTAAGTGATGCACTTTGGGCTTACCGTACTGCTTTTAAGACTTCCCTAGGCATGTCACCATATAGACTTATTTTTGGAAAGCCTTGCCATTTACCTGTGGAGCTTGAACACCGAGCATATTGGGCTATTAAACATTTTAATTTCGACCTAGAGGAGGGAGGTAAGCTTAGGAAATTTCAATTGGCCGAGTTAGAGGAGTTGAGAAATGAGGCCTATGAGAGTTCTAGAATCTACAAGGAAAAAATGAAAGCTTTTCATGATAAAAACATTTTGAGAAAAACTTTTGAACCAAATCAAAAAGTATACATGTATGATTCTAGACTCCACAAGCATCCTGGAAAACTTC
>NW_019262720.1:12737-20302 GCF_002742605.1 Olea europaea var. sylvestris | reverse complement strand
AGAAAAAAATTTGAAAAAAGAAAAAGAAAAAAAAAAGAGGGGATTGTTGTTGGGAATTGAAAGGTTAAAGAATGCGTTGATGTAAAGGATTGCTATGTTGAGTTACTTGTTGAGATGCCTAATTAGATATTTGGAAGTCCCTAAATTCTTTTCACCCTACTTTTCATATAACCCAGCTTAACCCCTTTCACACCCTTTGCATTGATTGTTTTGATCTCAAGTCGGTTTGTGGTAAGAAGTTGATGAATTCTCATTTGAAAGTATGCCTATCATGTGATCAATGTTTGCTAATTATTAAAGCCTCCATGTTCTGAGTGTGCATCTTTCCCAGCTCCATAGAGAGAAATCCCGCACTAAACACTTTAATAACCGTGAGTTATGGGGCTGGACCTTTAGCTAGAGATACACTTAATGTTGCATGTGTTAGGGTTGGCGGTAAGATGGCTATAGCTTGACACACACTTACACATTTAGCAAGTGTTTTTGATATCTTGATGATCATAACATTATTAATTTCTGGTGGTGTTGAGTTTGAAAAGAGAATGAACTACTGTTGAATTAGAACTTAACAATTTCAATTGTAACATGGACCAATGACTCATTTGCTTTACTTTGCATTAAATTGCTAGGGACTAGCAATAAGCAAGTTGGGGGTGTGATAAGAGTGTAAAATATCATATTTTTCCCTCTTAACTATTGTATTCATGTGATTATATTATGCCAAAATGCATTCATTACTCTTATATTTTGGTTTAGGTTGCATTTTGGTGAAAAAGATGAAATTCGGAAGAAACAAGTGAAAAATGACCAAAGTAGAAGAGAACGAAAGGTCGGGGACTAAAGTGCAAATGATCCAAACTTATGTCTAAGATTATAATGAAGATTTGAAAGTGTTAGAGGTCAAGTGGATGAGTAAAGAAGTCAAAGGGATGAAATAACGTCAAAGTTTGATCAATACATCAATTTCCAATCGAAAACTAACACACCAGTTTTTAGTCTCATGTTGGGACCCATTTTTGACATAGAAGATGATCGAATTGGGAGATGACTTCTGAATAAAAATTGTGGCCCTTTGAGTTAGCTATCCAATGCAACTTGATCACCTCAATTAGATATCGGGAAAGAAAGTTATGATTAAAACACTGAAAGCTGTCTGGCGGAACCATGAGGTCGCACACACCTATGCCGAGAATTGAAGAGGCTGAAAGTGCATAACCATGCGACCGCAATGACAATAACCATGCGGTCGCATAGTCTTTTTTGGGCGGCCGAATCTCAGTTTCCTTATACGATTGAATCTCTTATGGTAACCTAATTTTCACGGGATATAAATGCCCAAAACCACCCAGAACGAAGTCAGACGCCCCCAGACCTATTTCTTTCATCTTGGTGCTCAAGAAACTCCATGGAAAACTAAGGAACTCGGTGAAGCAACGAACGATCCCAATCGGTTTTGGTGATTTCGACATCTTTAATTCATGTAATTGAGTTTTTCATTATTAAACAATTTTAGAATCGAATTTCCATATCTTGAATATGTTTTTGACATTAGTTTAACAATTATTAGAATTTCCATAGATTCAGTCATGCTTTCTCTATCGAATATTCGAAATACTTGTTGAATTACAATTTGAATTATTTATTGTTGAGATTATTTTAACTTTTATCAAATCCTTCATAGATCTAGCCATGTTCCTTCTATCGAATGATTGAAATAATTGTTGAATTTTAATCTTAATATTACTTTATTGGCGAATTGATTACTATCTTATGCTTGATGTATATGGTCGATCTTTGATCTTGTTCCAATAAAAAATGTGCGAATGTGTTATAGAAAATCTAGATTCTAGCAATATAATTGGAATTAAATTGGACTTTATTGTTAAATCTTCCGATTAGAGAATTGGAAAGAAAATCACTAATTGAGGAAAAATACATGAATTATTGATGTCGATTGATCCAATCCAATGGGGGAATTCCGACGCTTCACTTATGTCGCATATTGATAATTAATTTTTATTCCAAGTAACAAATCATGCCCACATAAAATTACAAAAAACCTAGTTTGTTTGATTTTTTGAGAAAATTTTCATCTCCCTGTGTATACGACACCCCAAAACTGTACTACAATTACCGCATTATACTTTGGGCGTAATCAGTTCTCCCATTATTTACTGGCCTGAACTGCCTCTCAAAAGGAAGTCCCTTATAGAACGATATACCTCGCCCTCTACCAGGCTGAGCATTTGGGAAGAAAGTAGGGCGATGGGGATAATACCATATCCCTGGTTTCTCCGTATTCCTGCTCACTTCTCTTTTACATCTTGCACACAAGACGTCTTCATCCTTTTTTGACTCCTTCCCTTTAATACGCTCAAAGACATTGGGATGTGGTCTAGGGTCTTCTTCTCCATCATCTATAACCAACTTGAATTTTGGCAACTTGTTTTTGAAACCAGACGTCACCATATTCACTCCAAGTGGCTGTGGAAAAGGATTTTCATCGACTGTCATTTTCTTCTTATCATCGAACGTAATTCATCCTGATTCAATGGCATCCCGTAACACATGGCGAAAAACCAAGCAATTGTTAGTCAATGTGACCATGCATTATGTCACTTACAATATTTTTTACCCTTAATTTGTTCAGGGTTTGGCAATTTATACTTATCACTTAGCTTTATCTACTTATCCTTATATAATTTATCAAATATAAGGTCAGCTTTGGTTATATCGAATGAGAACGTTCTAGCTTTTATGTTTTCATCTTTCATAGGCTCATCCTTACCCGATGGTTTAGGCTTAGTCATTATAGGACAAGTATACGTGTCTCCTTTGACTAATTCGGCCAAACACATTTCGGTCTGATCGTATGACTCATTATTGATGGCATGAACATCAAAATTTGGGTCTCTATAATAAGTCTCCTTGTTAGAATTTTTTATGTGCTCTTCTTCTCTTATCAATCGTTTATATCTAATCACGTTCGCGCTCAATTGGAAAAGGTCAAGAAATTCCTTGTCTTGGAATTTCTCTTTCAAATCAAAACTCAAACAACTTTGAGCGATTTTGACAAATTCTTTTTCGGGTAAAGGTACAAAACATTTACTTCTTGCTGTCTTGAACCTTTGGAGGAAACCTTCTGCCCATTCGTTTGGCATTTGACGTAGATTCGCCAAATAGGCCAAAATAACTTCAGACTCAGTCTTGTAAAACTGAGCGTGGAATAATTGTTCCAATTGTTGCCATATTTGAACAGAGTTCGCTGCCAAATTGATGAACCAGGAGAAAGCTACTCCTGTTAATGAACTAGGAAAAAGCCTCATTTTATGATAATCAGTTACGTCACCACTTTGCAGTGTGAATTGCCCTATGTGTTCTAGAGTAGACATCTCCCCTAAACCGGTAAACATTGAGAATTCTAGTACTTTATACCCTCTAGGCCATGGATATGCTTGGTTTACCCAATCAGGATATGGCTTTGTGTAAGTCGGCCTAATGGCAAGATGTACTCCAAAAGCCATCTGATCCTGTACAATTTCCATAATTTGATTCCTCAACATGATGTTAGGGTCATATGGAATTCCTACAGGTTGGTTAACCGGTTGATTTGTTTGAGTCCTGATATTTGGTTCTTGATTGGCAACACAGTTACCATGATTTGGGCCATTGTTACCATTAGCCTGAACATTTATTCCCTCATTAACACGTGGGGTATTCTGCCCATTATCTAGGACATTATTTCTTACATTTGGATTAGCCCCCAAGTTAGGCGTATCACTACCATTATTCTGATTGGGCATTACACCATCCCCTTGTTTTGAAATAGAGGGATCGAAAGGTGGTTCTACCCCTTGACTTGGATTTAGGACTGGGGGATTATGTCTCACAATTGTCCTAATTTGAAAGTGGTTTGCAAGAGGCATAACTGGTTGACAAATTTGGCCTACTAACTTATTCATTATTTCGTTCAAAGTATTCAATTGTTTGGACATATTGTCATAATGTGCATTCCCATTCTGGGTAAATCTTTCCATATTATGAATGTTTCGAAGATTTACCTATTCAACGACATCTTGTGTGAGTTCTTCAAGTAGTGTACGCATAGTTCGAGGACTCAACTCTGTCATTGATTCGTAACGACTGTTACTGCTCTGATTTTGTCCATCTGTTCGTGGAGAGCTATGCTACTCCTCATATTGCTCGATCACAGACTGGACTCCTCCCGACTTGCTGCTTCCTTATCGGATCTCTGAGGCATATTGTTTCACCTTTTGTATCTTCAACACCAAACACCACAGTCCCACTGGGCGTGCCAAATTGTTTCGTGCGGATTAGTCGCTAATAATTAAAAAGGGATTAGACGATTGTGTACGGGACAAATCTCTTGAGACAAAGTCCCAAAAAGGGGTGTTTTTATTGGCGATGACTTTACAATTGGAAAATAAAAACAAAATGCCTCCAAGGGGCGCAAGCACACGAGTTACTGAAAAGAAGTGTTCAAATCTAAACTAAAAAATTTAAAGTTACATATTCTCTGTTTGAGAGTGTTTGATTTCGGGTCCTTTGCTCTATGTCTTTTCTTCCCTTTATACTCCCTGGATGATCTTTTCGTGATCAACCGCTTAAAAACTATTTGATCGCTCTATAACTGCCCACTTTCTTCGTAGTGGCCAATTTGTCATGGAACTGCCTTCTCTAACTGCTGCCATTACTTTTTAACGTTCAACCGTCTTCAATTGAATTCCTTGAATCGTGGAACGTGATAGGGCTACTTAATAACTGCTTCATTAACCGCACCTTTGGGTAACCATAATATCTTATGTTTGCTAAAATCCTGAGCGACTCGAAGGTTTGGGCGAGAACAGGGTCACATTTCTAGGCGACTGTATGGCAATCTATTCGCTCAAATCTTGGGCGACTTGTAACCTTGGGCGATGGTATTACCGCGTTTATGGGCTTCCCTATTTGGGCCTTTATCCTGCATTGTCTGATTGGGCCGTTCTTTGGGCTATCTGATTTTGAGGATCCTCCAATTGGGTTATTCGATTTGGGCTGAACTTTTGTGTGTCAATAAGGTCAAATCCTTTATTATTATTATTATTATTTTAAAATGCTTGTAACGTAATAATTTGGTCGTATTTCACCATGTTTCCTGTAGTTTGTATGAATGAATGGTCAACCTCGACATATTCGTGACTTGAATAAATATTGATGAATATGTGTGGTTTACAAGTTGTTAGTCTTATAAAATATATTATTAAAATTAATTGTTGAATTTAACTTATATTAAAATCCGAATTTTAATTCCTACAAAACAATGACTATATATTATACAATATGTACTCATATATATAACTCATGTACTTACATAAATTACTATTGGTGTCCGTAGAAGCAAAATTTTGATCCTAATCACAAAATTTTAAACGTGACAATGTCGAATAATTTTGACTTGTCACTCTAAACATTGCTAACACAAACCCGTCAAACATAATTTTTTTTTTCCTTTCGATTAATATCTTATTGAAGTGCATATATTTTAACATTATTACAGTAAAATTTTATAAAATAATAATGTTAGGACCATAAGAGCTATTATTGATTTATCAATAAATTACGTTAAGTGTTTTCCAGTCAATGTTACAAAGTCAAGACTTGTTGAACTATTCTAATGGAAATGATATCGTGATGGAATAGTCTACTTGCAAATAAATTATTCAAGAGGTACTCAATATATTATTCTCGTACATTTAATGATATTATTAATTTAGCAAGCTAGATGGAGATAAAAAAAAAAAAATTTATTATCTAAATGAGATTATCAATTTATTGGACATTAATTTAACGATGTTATATTGCAATGTAACAACAATTTGACTAATGTATTTTATTAAAAATAAAAAAAGATTACTTTTAACTTTTAGGTTTTGACGTGGCTTAAAAGTTGAAAAATAAGTGGTGGTGTGATATTGTTAAAAGTTGATCAAACTGGTGAGTTTACAAAATTTTTCAGTAAGCCCTTCTTTGACGTTCTTGGGTTCTACTACACGTATATCAGTACGTCTATAACGGTGTTCACCTCTTTTACATAGTTGGGGATTCACTTTGAATAAAATATAATTTATCAGAAGTGGGCTCCCTCCATGTGAGAAAATGGACACCGCATTATGAATAAAATATAATTTATTAGAAGTGGGCTCCCTCCATGTGAGAATATGGACATCGCATTATATACAAGTAACATATTTCGACATTTTTTACCCTAAATTTATTTTTCTTATTCATTTTCAAACACACATTTACACAATAAAATATTTTACACATAAATTCAAAAAAAATTTCCTATTTTTTAACTACATATTCTCTAAAAAATATATTTCAAAACAATGTTTTTAAAATTTTAATGATGTCAAACAAGGTCTAAAAATATGAATAAACGATATGAATTCAATTAAATATTTATTTAAAAAAGAAATTTGCCTAAATTATTAAAATAATGTTTTGTGAGCGAAATTTTCATTTTGGTCAAAATATTTTATTTAGTAAAAAGTTAATGATAAAAATATGAAGAAAAAACGTAATATAAGTGCGAAAATTAACAAAAAGTTCGAGGCCTTCAATACAATTAAAGGGATCGCAGTTCCCAATTAGCAAATTCATTGATGACTATCCCCATTGACTCCATTCTGTCATTTGATCTCTCGATCCCCTCTCGATCCCCTCTCGATAATCTTAAAATTTCCTTTAGGGATAATCTTAAAATTTCCTTTTCCTCCAGGATATTTTTAATTTATTCGAAAATCTTAGCACTTTCGGTGTTTTTCTCCTTTTTAGCCAAACTTCGGTTTTATAGATTGGGATTTTGTTATTGTCGAACTTCTGGGTCGAGAATTTTGTGATGTATTCGAGAGCGAGGCACCCGCCGCCAGGTATGGGTGGAGGAGGCGGCCGTGGTGTTGGTGTAATGCAGCCGAACTCTGGTACGAATTTTCAGCCAAGAAACCCTACACAACAGTACGTGCAAAGGAGTTCAGTTCCGAATAATCAGAATCACCAGACATTTCAGAACAGTCAGCCGCAGCAGTGGCTCCGAAGGGATCAGTTGCCGGCTGTTGATTCAAGTGTTGATGAGGTCGAAAAGACCGTGCAGTCCGAAGCTGTCGATTTGGGGTTAGGACTTTTTCCCTCTATAATTTAGAAGCTTTCATTGAGTTTTTTTTTTCTTGATATTGATATATACACAAGTGAGCCTTCTGAAGTAGGTCTAGCCAAACCGGTTTTGGTTGGAAATTTTACTTTCATCAGAAGCCATTCGTTTGCAAGTACCTTGACATTAGTTTTGAAGTGAACGAGAAGGCATAATGGGATAGTCCTAATGCGAAGATAATCGGAAAATATCTATAAGAACGTCTAAGTTTTTTGGGCTGCAGTTGGCATGGATTATGTGTTTGGTCTATATTTGGTTCATTTCATTCTTGCGGATGGTTCCAAACTTGTTATTGAAGAGAATTATAATGGCTGTTTGTTGAACATATTTTCTTTCCGAAAGAAAGGTTAATGCA
>NW_019262720.1:0-6932 GCF_002742605.1 Olea europaea var. sylvestris | reverse complement strand
AGGGAGTGCGAGAAGGAAGGTATCCTAGAACCCGTTTGAGAGTGATTTTGAGAATTGGTTTTTTGACCGTTAGGAAAAAAGTGGGGTCCACCTGTGAGAGAAGAAGTCAAATATGACGGTTGGAATTGTGAAATAACGGTCAAAAAATTAATTTTTTGGATGAAAAAATCGCTCCCAAACAGGCTCCTAGATTTTAGTCATGCCTAATGTAGGACTTAAAAAGCAGATTCTATAGAAAAATGGTGGTCTTAACCTAAAAGTTACTTTTAATTGATTTTAGTATTTTTATAAGCTTAGACAAATATGCTCTAATTTCATTAAGTCGACTTGGATATTTCTAGCCACGTCATTCGACTTGTAATTGCTATCGAAAGATTTAAACAAGAATATTATATTAATTTTGGTCTGGATCTATCTCCTCTGTTGATTGAAATTACACGATTTTATTAAACGGGACTATCTTTTGGTCTGTAGAAGAAATATCTAACCACTTAAGTCATCATTTTCGAAATTTATCCTCAATCAACATCGTCTCTACTTGATATATTCTCATTAATTAGAATAATGTTATTTACCAAGACTTGTGGTCGTCATGACTGTTTGTGATTATTAAGTGGCATTAATTGATCATCAGTCTCTATAAATAACATTACTTCATTTCTTATATTCTCCCGTTTGTTTCTTATTTTTGGAAAAATATGAATGAAAAATATAATCGTTACGGTCCCATACAAGAGATTACGTGAAAATCCAAACATGGGCAAAATCCTAGCTGACAATCCTATGTGCTAAAAGTATCAAATGTACCCCTCCATGAGTTACTCTACAATGTGATCGTGTCATTGAAATTATGTGAAAATCCAAACATGGGTACAATCATTTTTTGTTAAAAGCAAAAGTATGAATGTGATTAGATGTCATCTTTATTTTGTGTCATAATTTGTCTTTTCAACAAAAATTATAAAATACAAATAGGCTTGCATTATTGTTTACAAAAATGATTCTTGACATAAAAATGGAGATCGGACAGGATCATAAAATCTTCTATATTAACTTAATTTCGATGATAAAGACTTAATTTAGAAGAACTTGACTTTCTCCTATACGCAGTATTCTCCTCTGATTCTATAGAGACTAGCCGCTTAAAAGTGTCACAAGTATATTCTCAAGTTATAGGAAGAATGAATAAAGCTTTGTCCAAAAACGTCTTGATCGTATAATAGAATTGAAAACCCTTTTCTCTTCATGGGTTAAATAACGGTAGAATGGTCCATCAAAAATGACACATCAAATATCAACCTCAGAGACAAATCGCATTTCCCGTAGCGGCACGTTTTTATGGAACATGCCATGATCCATAATTTATACCTAAAATCCACTCATGACATGTTTTGTTGGATTAAATTAATGATAGTTTTAATTTCATCTTCACGTGTAATTATCTGATATTGGTCACTTCAATAGTCATAAATTATTATTTAAACACAAAATATCTAAATTTTCTAAGAATTTTTGACTTAGATAATTAGGCTGGGACCTAGTTGTATGTTTATTAAATAAAAAATCGGGCGAGCCAATTTATTTATTTATTTATTATTATTATTTTTTATTTTTTTGGGAACATTGATTCCCATATCCGGAACCTCAAATCCATCTTCATCATTTTCTTCCTCATTTCAATCAATTTGTTGTTCGCATTTCATAACCCCATGCAGAACGAAGCTTCGATAGATTGGCAAAATCAAAGCAAGAATTGCAAAAATTGAAGAACAGAAAGGGAAAGAGGTTGTGAAAAACGAAGAACAAAAATGTTTTGTAGTTGTGATTACCATTGTCACCTCCATGTTTTGTTATTTTTGTAATGCTTATTGTGACTTGAAAAAGACTTCTTGGGATGTGAGTTTAGCTTACTGCGTGACATCACATCTTTTTGAATGATAGTTCTTGACTTGCATTGAGATTGTGGCAAATTCTGAAAAATTTGTAGCTATATAATTACAAAATTATCACGAAAGTCACATGTATAATAGGACAAGTTTTTGTGACCTGTGATTTGATTTAACGAGTTCCATCCGAGCATGTCACAACAGGTCGCAATAGTCATTCTAAAATGATAATGAGCTTTATTGTGTGTACAGAAAGGTATTTCATAGAATTGCTATAGATAAAGGTTGAATTCCAACCTTAAGGGTCCCCACCGCCTCATCCTTGGAGTTTTGTGAGGAAGGTAAATTGTGGGATGTGCCCCAACAGGTTAGAGAACAAGAGCTGTCTGTACACTGCGCTTATAAGGAGTCCAATTCCATATCTCATGAATCGAACCCCCAAACTGCGGCTAGCAGCATAGAATTGTTGTAGATAACTCACAATAAGATGGGGTGTAAAGGATTTTTTGACATGTTTTATCATCACATGGGACCCACACATGTGAGATTTTGTGTGGAATTCTATGATTCCATTTTCTGAACAAATGGAATAAGCCAATGATAATTATTGGAAATTTTGATTCCTGAATGTAGAGACAACAATTCAAGAATTCGTGGCCCCTCGGTGTTTACCATCACAATAATTGTGATTAATTATTTTAATTTTAAAAAAAGGGTTTAAATTGTGGCCAATTCCAATATATTTTGATTATCAGCATTAGTGCTGATTTTTCATTTTTAATCATGTAATATTATACTAATCAATTTTTATTTTCTTTTTTCCTTTTCCCCTTTTAAGATTAACTTTAAAATTTTTAATTTACTGTTAAATTCAATCCAGTTTTGCCCTTTCAATGATGATTTAACTCCAAGTCAGACTAGGACAGTTTTGAAGAGTGAACTCATGGTTAGGCTCGATAATTAACTCCATGTTCTTGCTTCAAAGTAAAATTGTCGACTTCGATAATCTATTTGTATATTGTATAAATAGTACAGACTGTGCTAGAGTTATTTATAACCAATTTAAATTATAAATACATTGAAAGGAGTGATGCGTAAATATGTAATCCTTGTAGTCCCACGAAATATATGAATAACAGGTGATTTGATTGATTATAAAGAAATTATAAATAGGTACAGAACAAGGGATTTAGTATTTAATATTTATCAATATAGCAAGTTGAAAGAACAAAAAAGAATGAAACCAAGTTTTCCTTTCACAATGACAATGACTCCCAACACCTATAAAGATATGGTGATAGTTGTTGGAAAAAATGGTTTAATGGGTCAACTTTGAGCCCAAATTTTAGTGGGATCCACCTTTTAAATAATACGGGACCTAGCATATTCACGTTCTACTCCGCGAGATGATTAACGTGATATATTTATTTATCGAAAACCATTTAAAGTTGAATGAAATATTAAGTATTAAAGTAACCCACATAAACTAAGGATTATGGAAGAATTTGATTTGTCAAACACTTATCCCACATAGGAAAGTTAGGAAACTTTGGTGTGGTTTATAAGGTGGAAGTTTGGAATTAGGTTTGGGCCCCAAGGGGTATCAATAGTCTTTGGAAGGGGGAAGACCTATATCCTATTGGGTTCGGTCATAAACCCACACGCGCGCGTCGCCGTCCGTCCGACCGGCCGGCTCGGCATGGCACGTGCCCGAGCCGATGCGGGTCCGGGTCGACCTTTACACTATATTAACTTTTTGGACAAAATTTTGGGCCACATTGTAAATAATCAAATTCTTGGGTACAAAATGAAATTTAAATTTTAGCTTATTCCGGGTGTTTTATTTTCTTTTAACAGTCGACTGTTTACCGATCAAACAGCCGACTGTTAACCGACTTAACAGACACGACTTTTAAGAACAGTATGTCTGTTCGGATTTTTGAGGCTTGTCTGAAAGGTGATGACTATTCGAATGGCCACGAACAAGTCTATAAATAGCCAGCCTTTCTACCAGAAAATTTACACCATTTTCATTGCAAACTTTCTGTGCTTTGAATCTCATTTCCCTCTCTCTCGTTCTGATATTGTCTCGAAGTCAAAAACACTTCGTTGAGTTCGTTGGAACTCCTACAGACTGCAGTGCTGCTTCCGTAGGAGACGAAAAATTCGTTCTATCCTGGGAAACGATTGCTGGACGCCTTTAGCACCATTGAAGGCAGCAAATTCGTTTTAAGGACACATCGTGAAGTCGGTGGGCTCGAATTACAATTTTTGATCCTGTTGATCAATTCTTGCATTCAGGTAATTCTGTCGGATTGTTTTCGAAGGAGTGAATTCAAACTTTAGAAACAACAATCTTAAAACGAATTTGCTTTTTCAATTATTATTTGTTTCTGGTTCTACTCCTTCTTATCGTTGATCTTCTGATTGCATTCAGAAATGGCAACTTCTGGTACCACACTCCCGAATACAATCGGGGAAAAACCAGAAAAGTTTAATGGGTCAGATTTCAAGCGTTGGCAACAAAAAATGCTTTTTTATCTGACGACATTAAATCTGGCTAAATTTCTCAAAGAAAAAGCGCCTTCATATACCGAGCAAGACGGTGATGCTGAAAAATTGGCTGCAGTTGATGCATGGAAGCATTCTGATTTCTTATGTAGAAATTATGTGCTTAATGGACTGGATAACACATTAGATAATGTGTACTGCAATGCTAAGTCTGCAAAAGAACTGTGGGAATCTTTGGACACAAAGTACAAAACCGAAGATGTCGGCACGAAGAAATTCCTTGTCGGTCGTTTTTTGGATTATAAAATGGTTGACAACAAGACTGTCATATCCCAAGTTCAAGAACTTCAGATCATACTTAGCGACATCCATGCCGAAGGAATGAAACTAAGTGAATCATTCCAAGTCGCTGCACTAATTGAGAAATTACCACCTTCATGGAAGGATTTCAAGAATTACCTCAAGCACAAACGTAAGGAAATGAAACTTGAAAATATCATTGTCCGTTTGAGAATAGAAGAAGACAATCGCAAAACGGAAAAAAGGAACGGTGCATCTACTTCGATGGAACCAAAAGCCAACATTGTAGAAGGAGGCTTCAAGACAAGCAAAAAGAGGAATCACAATGGGGAAGGACAAATTGGTTCTTCAAAAACTACTAAAAAGTTTAAAGGCAACTGTTACAATTGTGGCAAGGCAGGACATCGATCCAAGGATTGTCGAAAGCCAAAAAATGTGAAGGGAAAAACTAACCAGGCCAATGTAACAGAACATGAGAACCTTACTGATAAGGTACAAGACATGAATCTTTCTGCGGTCGTCTCTGAATGCAACTTAATTGGAAACACTAAGGAGTGGTGGGTAGATACTGGAGCTACTCGTCATATATGCTCAAACCGCGGGATGTTCTCTACCTACAAAGCAATGGATCATGATGAACATCTTTACATGGGAAACTTGTCATCTTCCAAGGTAGAAGGACATGGGAAGATAGTGCTGAAAATGACAAGTGGAAAAGAGCTCACTCTGAATGATGTTCTTCATGTGCCCGATGTTAGAAAAAACTTGGTATCTGGTTCTCTACTAAGTAAGAATGGGTTTAAACTAGTATTTGTCTCGGACAAATTTGTACTATCAAAGAATGAAATGTTTGTAGGGAAAGGCTACCTAAATGAGGGGCTCTTTAAATTGAATGTAATGACTGTTGTATCTCCAATTATGAATAAGAATACATCTTCTTCTTACTTGCTTGAGTCATTTAACATTTGGCATGAACGATTAGGACATACAAGTTATAACACTTTGCGTAGACTAATCAAATTAGATTTATTACCAAAGTGTGATTTAAATCCTAATCACAAATGCGATATATGTGTTGAAGCCAAAATGTCACGTCTACCCTTTCGTTCTGTTGAAAGAAGTACCGAACCCCTAGATTTAATTCACACCGACATATGTGATTAAAAATTTGTTCAAACTAGAGGAGGTAATAAGTACTTTATCACTTTTATCGATGATTGTACTCGATATTCCTATGTGTATTTGCTGAAAAGCAAAGACGAAGCAATTGAAGTGTTCAAACACTACAAGTTAGAAGTTGAAAATCAACTTAGCAAAAAGATTAAGGCCATAAGAAGTGATAGAGGTGGTGAATATGATTCACCATTTGAGAAATTCTGTTCGGAACACGGAATTATTCATCAAACTACCGCGCCTTATTCTCCTCAATCTAATGATATTGCTGAACGCAAGAATCGAACATTGAAGGAGATGATGAATGCTATGTTAATAAGTTCTGGATTACCGCAGAACTTGTGGGGGGAAGCCTTGCTTTCTGCCAACTATATTCTTAACAAACTACCACACCGAAAAACACAAAAGATACCTTATGAAGTATGGAAAGGTCACAAACCTAATTATAAATACTTGAAGGTATGGGGATGTTTGGCTAAGGCAGTAGTTCCTAAACCTAAAAGGGTTGAGATAGGATCTAAAACCATTGATTGTGTATTCATTGGTTATGCCTACCATAGTAATGCGTACAGATTTATGGTATATAAGTCTGAAATACCTGATATGCATGTTAATACAATTATTGAATCAAGGGATGCTACATTTTTCGAAAATACTTTTCCTTATAACATGCAAGGTGAATCAAATTCACAAAAGAGATCTCGTGAAAATGAAGAGACTATAGATCAAGAATCTATAAATGAACAACCTAGACGAAGTAAGAGGGCTAGGACGTCAACCTCCTTTGGGCCTGATTTTCTAACATATTTGTTAGAAAATGAACCTCAGAGTTTTAAGGAGGCTATGTCATCAACCGAAGCTTCATATTGGAAAGAAGTTATTCATAGTGAAATTGAATTCATACTACAAAATCATACTTGGGAATTAGTAGACCTCCCTCCCGGTAATAAGCCTTTAGGATGTAAATGGATTTTCAAATGGAAAATGAAAGCAGATGGATCAATTGACAAATATAAAGCAAGACTTGTCGCTAAAGGCTATAAGCAAAAAGAAGGTCTTGAT
>NW_019262719.1:0-22659 GCF_002742605.1 Olea europaea var. sylvestris | reverse complement strand
CAAAAAGTACTTATGGGCCCAAAACGGACACCGTGTGCAAAAGCTACGCTCAATTCTTCGTACGCCGACTATCCAACCCTTCCGAACATAAAATTGCTCATTCTTTCAAAAAATGGCGGAAATTCCTCAGACCTCACGACGAAGTGGTGAGTTCAATCCAAAACGGCCACTACATTTCCAAAAAGTACTTATGGGCCCAAAACGGACACCGTGTTCAAAAGTTAGGCTCAATTCTTCGTACGCCGACTATCCAGGCCTTCAAAATATAAATTTGCTCATTCTTTCGAAAAATGGCCGAAATTCCTCATACCTCACGATGAAATGGTGTGTTCAATCCAAAATGGTCGCTACATTTCCAAAAAGTACTTATGGGCCCAAAACGGACACCGTGTGCAAAAGCTACGCTCAATTCTTCGTACGCCGACTATCCAAGCCTTCCAAACATAAAATTCATCATTCTTTCAAAAAATGGCCAAAATTCGTCATAGCTCACGATGAAGTTGTGAGTTAAATCCAAAAGGGTCGCTACATTTACAAAAAGTACTTATGGGCCCAAAACGAACACCGTGTGCAAAAGTTTGGCTCAATTCTTCGTACGCCGACTATCCAAGCCTTCAAAATATAAAATTGCTCATTCTTTTGAAAAATAGCTGAAATTCCTCATACCTCACGACGAAGCGGTGAGTTCAAACCAAAACGGCCGCTACATTTCCAAAAAGTACTTATGGGCCCAAAACAGACACCGTGTGCAAAAGTTGGGCTCAATTCTTCGTACGCCGACTATCCAAGCCTTCAAAATATAAAATTGCTCATTCTTTTGAAAAATGGCGGAAATTCCTCATACCTCACGACGTAGCGGTGAGTTCAATCCAAAACGGTCGCTACATTTCCAAAAAGTACTTATGGGCCCAAAACGGACACCGTGTGCAAAAGTTAGGCTCAATTCTTCGTACACCGACTATCTAGGCCTTCAAAATATAAAATTGCTCATTCTTTCGAAAAATGGCCTAAATCCGTCATACCTCACGACGAAGTTGTGAGTTCAATCCAAAAGGGTCGCTACATTTCCAAAAAGTACTTATGGGCCCAAAACGGACACCGTCTGCAAAAGCTACGCTCAATTCTTCGTACGCCGACTATCTAAGCCTTCTAAACATAAAATTCATCATTCTTTCAAAAAATGGCCAAAATTCGTCGTAGCTCACGATGAAGTTGTGAGTTCAATCCAAAAGGGTCGCTACATTTCCAAAAAGTACTTATGGGCCCAAAACGGACACCGTGTGCAAAAGTTAGGCTCACTTCTTCGTACGCCGACTATCAAAGCCTTCAAAGTATAAAATTGCTCATTCTTTTGAAAAATGGCAGAAATTCCTCATACCTCACGACGAAGCGGTGAGTTCAATCCAAAACGGCCGCTACATTTCCAAAAAGTACTTATGGGCCCAAAACGGACACCGTGTGCAAAAGTTAGGCTCAATTCTTCGTACGCCGACTATCTAGGCCTTCAAAATATAAAATTGCTCATTCTATCGAAAAATGGCCTAAATCCGTCATGCCTCACGACGAAGTTGTGAGTTCAAATCAAAAGGGTCGCTACATTTCCAAAAAGTACTTATGGGCCCAAAACGGACACCGTCTGCAAAAGGTACGCTCAATTCTTCGTACGCCGACTATCCAAGCCTTCCAAACATAAAATTCATCATTCTTTCAAAAAATGGCCAAAATTCATCGTAGCTCACGATGAAGTTGTGAGTTCAATCCAAAAGGGTCGCTACATTTCCAAAAAGTACTTATGGGCCCAAAACGAACACCGTGTGCAAAAGTTAGGCTCAATTCTTCGTACGCCGACTATCCAAGCCTTCAATATATAAAATTGCTTTTTCTTTCAAAAAATGGCCGAAATCCCTCATACGTCACGACGAAGTGGTGAGTTCAATACAAAAGGGTCGCTACATTTCCAAAAAGTACTTATGGGCCCAAAACGGACACCGTGCGCAAAAGTAGGCTCAATTCTTCGTTCGCCGACTATCCAAGCCTTCAAAATATAAAATTGCTCATTCTTCCAAAAAATGGCCGAAATTCCTCATACCTCACGACGAAGCGGTGAGTTCAAACCAAAAGGGTCGCTACATTTCCAAAAAGTCCTTATGGGCCCAAAACGGACACCGTGTGCAAAAGTTAGGCTCAATTCTTCGTACACCGACTATCCAAGCCTTCAAAATATAAAATTGCTCATTCTTTCGAAAAATGGTCAAAATTCCACATACCTCACGATGAAGTGGTAAGTTCAATCCAAAACGGTCGCTACATTTCCAAAAAGTACTTATGGGACCAAAACGGACACCGTGTGCAAAAGCTACGCTCAATTCTTCGTACGCCGACTGTGCAAGCCTTCCAAACATAAAATTCATTATTCTTTCAAAAAATGGCTAAAATCCATCATACCTCACGACGAAGTGGTGAGTTCAATCCATAAGGGTCGCTACATTTCCAAAAAGTACTTATGGGCCCAAAACGAACACCGTGTGCAAAAGTTAGGCTCAATTCTTCGTACGCCGACTATCCAAGCCTTCAAAATA
This sequence comes from Olea europaea var. sylvestris, assembly GCF_002742605.1. Classification (NCBI taxonomy): domain Eukaryota; kingdom Viridiplantae; phylum Streptophyta; class Magnoliopsida; order Lamiales; family Oleaceae; genus Olea; species Olea europaea. Next base: position 20,080 of record NW_019262719.1, on the reverse strand, counting down.
TAAAATTGCTCATTCTTTTGAAAAACGGCTGAAATTCCTCATTCCTCATGACGAAGTGGTGAGTTCAATCCAAAACAGCCGCTACATTTCCAAAAAGTACTTATGGGCCCAAAACGGACACCGTGTGCAAAAGCTACGCTCAATTCTTTGTACACCGACTATCCAACCCCTCCAAACATAAAATTGCTCTTCCTTTCAAAAAATGGCCAAAATCCGTCATACGTCACGACGAATTCGTGAGTTCAATCCAAAAGTGTCGCTACATTTACAAAAAGTACTTATGGGCCTAAAACGGACACCGTGTGCAAAAGCTATGCTAAATTTTTCGAACGCCGACTATCCAAGCCTTCCAAACATAAAATTGTTCTTTCTTTCCAAAAGTGGCCGAAATTCCTCGTACATCACGATGAAGTGGTGAGTTCAATACAAAAGGGTCGCTACATTTCCAAAAAGTACTTATGGGCCCAAAACGGACACCGTGTGCAAAAGTTAGGCTCAATTCATCGTTCGCCGACTATCCAAGTCTTCAAAATATAAAATTGCTCATTCTTTCGAAAGATGGCCGAAATTCCTCAGACCTCATGACGAAGCGGTGAGTTCAATCCAAAAGGGTCGCTATATTTCCAAAAAGTACTTATGGGCCCAAAACGGACACCGTGTGCAAAAGTTAGGCTCAATTCATCGTTCGCCGACTATCCAAGTCTTCAAAATATAAAATTGCTCATTCTTTCGAAAAATGGCCGAAATTCCTCATACCTCACGACGAAGCGGTGAGTTCAATCCAAAAGGGTCGCTACATTTTCGAAAAGTACTTATGGGCCCAAAACGGACACCGTGTGCAAAAGCTACGCTCAATTCTTCGTACGCCGACTATCCAAGCCTTCCAAACATAAAATTCAACATTCTTTCAAAAAATGGCCAAAATCCGTCATACCTCACGATGAAGTTGTGAGTTCAATCCAAAAGGGTCGCTACATTTTCGAAAAGTACTTATGGGCCCAAAACGAACACCGTGTGCAAAAGTTAGGCTCAATTCTTCATACGCCGACTATCCAAGCCTTCAAAATATAAAATTGCTCATTCTTTTGAAAAATGGAGGAAATTCCTCATACCTCACGACGAAGCGGTGAGTTCAATCCAAAACGGCCGTTACATTTCCAAAAAGTACTTATGGGCCCAAAACGGACACCGTGTGCAAAAGTTAGGCTCAATTCTTCGAATGCCGACTATCCAGGCCTTCAAAATATAAAATTGCTCATTCCTTCGAAAAATGGCCGAAATTCCTCATACCTCACGAAGAAGCGGTGTGTTCAATCCAAAACGGTCGCTACATTTCAAAAAAGTACTTATGGGCCCAAAACGGACACCGTCTGCAAAAGCTACGCTCAATTCTTCGTACGCCGACTATCCAAGCCTTCCAAACATAAAATTCATCATTCTTTCAAAAAATGGCCAAAATTCGTCATACCTCACGATGAAGTTGTGAGTTCAATCCAAAAGGGTCGCTACATTTTCAAAAAGTACTTATAGGCCCAAAACGAACACCGTGTGCAAAAGTTAGGCTCAATTCTTCGTACGCCGACTATCCAAGCCTTCAAAATATAAAGTTGCTCATTCTTTTGAAAAATGGCGGAAATTCCTCATACCTCTCGATGAACCGGTAAGTTCAATCCAAAACGGCCGCTACATTACCAAAAAGTACTTATGGGCCCAAAATGGACGCCGTGTGCAAAAGCTACGCTCAATTCTTCGTACGCCGACTATCCAACCCTTCCAAACATAAAATTGCTCATTCTTTCAAAAAATGTCCAAAATCCGTCATACGTCACGACGAAGTCGTGAGTTCAATCCAAAAGTGTCGCTACATTTACAAAAAGTACTTATGGGCCCAAAACGGACACCGCGTGCAAAAGCTATGCTAAATTCTTCGTACGCCGACTATCCAAGCCTTCCAAACATAAAATTGCTCTTTCTTTCAAAAAATGGCCGAAATTCCTCATACGTCACGACGAAGTGGTGAGTTCAATACAAAAGGGTCGCTACATTTCCAAAACGTACTTATGGGCCCAAAACGGACACCGTGTGCAAAAGTTAGGCTCAATTCATCGTTCGCCGACTATCCAACCCTTCCAAGCATAAAATTGCCCATTCTTTCAAAAAATGGCCGAAAACCGTCATGCGTCACGACGAAGTCGTGAGTTCAATCCAAAAGTGTCGCTACATTTGCAGAAAGTACTTGTGGGCCCAAAACGGACACTGTGTGCAAAAGCTATGCTAAATTCTTCGTACGCCGACTATCGAAGCCTTCCAAACATAAAATTGCTCTTTCTTTCAAAAAATGGCTGAAATCCCTCATACGTCACGACGAAGTGGTGAGTTCAATACAAAAGGGTCGCTACATTTCCAAAAAGTACTTATGGGCCCAAAACGGACACCGTGTGCAAAAGTAGGCTCAATTCTTTGGTCGCCGACTATCCAAGCCTTCAAAATATAAAATTGCTCATTCTTTCGAAAAATGGCCGAAATTCCTCATACCTCACGACGAAGTGGTGAGTTCAATCCAAACGGGTTGCTACATTTCCAAAAAGTACATATGGGCCCAAAACGGACACTATGTACGAAAGTTAGGCTCAATTCTTCGTACGCCGACTATCAAAGCCTTCAAAATATAAAATTGCTCATTCTTTCGAAAAATGGCCAAAATTCCACATACCTCACGATGAAGTGGTGAGTTCAATCCAAAACGGTCGCTACATTTCCAAAAAGTACTTATGGGCCAAAAACGGACACCGTGTGCAAAAGCCACGCCAAATTTTTTGTACGCCGACTATCCAAGCCTTCCAAACATAAAATTCATAATTCTTTCAAAAAATGGCCAAAATCCGTCATACCTCACGACGAAGTTGTGAGTTCAATCCAAAAGGGTCGCTATATTTCCAAAAAGTACTTATGGGCCCAAAACGGACGCCGTGTCCAAAAGTTAGGCTCAATTCTTCGTACGCCGACTATCCAAGCCTTCAAAATATAAAATTGCTCATTCTTTCGAAAAATGGCCGAAATTCCTCATACCTCACGATGAAGCGGTGTGTTCAATCCAAAATGGTCGCTACATTTCCAAAAAGTACTTATGGGCCCAAAACGGACACCGTGTGCAAAAGCTACGCTCAATTCTTCCAAAATGGTCGCTACATTTCCAAAAAGTACTTATGGGCCCAAAACGGACACCGTGTGCAAAAGCTACGCTCAATTCTTCGTACTCTGACTATCCAACCCTTCCAAACATAAAATTGCTCATTCTTTCAAAAAATGGACGAAATCTGTCACACGTCACGACGAAGTCGTGAGTTCAATCCAAAAGTGTCGCTACATTTACAAAAAGTACTTATGGGCCCAAAACGGACACCGTGTGCAAATACTATGCTAAATTCTTCGTACGCCAACTATCCAAGCCTTCCAAACATAAAATTGCTTTTTCTTTCAAAAAATGGCCGAAATCCCTCATACGTCACGATGAAGTGGTGAGTTCAATACAAAAGGTTCGCTACATTTCCAAAAAGTACTTATGGGCCCAAAATGGAAACCGTGTGCAAAAGTTAGGCTCAATTCTTTGTTCGCCGACTATCCAAGCCTTCAAAATATAAAATTGCTCATTCTTTCAAAAATTGGACGAAATTCCTCATACCTCATGACGAAGCGATTATTTCAATCCAAAAGGGGTCGCTACATTTCCAAAAAGTACTTATGGGCCCAAAACCGACATCGTGTGCAAAAGTTAGGCTCAATTCTTCGTACGCCGACTATCCAAGCCTTCAAAATATAAAATTGCTCATTCTTTCAAAAAATGGCCAAAATCCATCATACCTCACGGCGTAGTTGAGAGTTCAATCCGAAAGGATCGCTAGATTTCCAAAAAGTACTTATGGGCCCAAAACGGACACCGTGTGCAAAAGTTAGGCTCAATTCTTCGTACGCCGACTATCCAAGCCTTCAAAATATAAAATTGCTCATTCTTTCGAAAAAAGGTTGAAATTCCTCATACCTCACGACGAAGCCGTGAGTTCAATCCAAAACAGTGGCTACATTTCCGAAAAGTACTTATGGGCCCAAAACGGACACCGTGTGCAAAAGCTACGCTCAATTCCTCGTACGTCGACAATCCAAGCCTTCCAAATATAAAATTCCTCATTCTTTCAAAAAATGGCCAAAATCCGCCATACCTCACGGTGTAGTTGTGAGTTCAATCCAAAAGGGTCGCTACATTTCGAAAAAGTACTTATGGGCCCAAAACGGACACCGTGTGCAAAAGTTAGGCTCAATTCTTCGTACGCCGACTATCCAAGCCTTCAAAATATAAAATTGCTCATTCTTACGAAAAATGGCCAAAATTCCTCATACCTCACGACGAAGCGGTGAGTTCAATCCAAAACGGTGGCTACATTTCCAAAAAGTACTTATGGGCCCAAAACGGACATCGTGTGCAAAAGTTACGCTCAATACTTCGTATGCCGACTATCCAAGCGTTCCAAATATAAAAGTGGTCATTCTTTCGAAAAATGGCCAAAATTCCACATACCTCACGATGAAGCGGTGAGTTCAATCCAAAACGGTCGCTACATTTCCAAAAAGTACTTAGGGGCCCAAAACGGACACCGTGTACAAAAGTTAGGCTCAATTCTTCGTACGCCGACTATCCAAGCCTTCAAAATATAAAATTGCTCATTCTTTCGAAAAATGGCCAAAATTCCTCATATCTCACGACGAAGCGGTGAGTTCAATCCAAAACGGTGGCTACATTTCCAAAAAGTACTTATGGGCCCAAAACGGACACCGTGTGCAAAAGCTACGCTCAATTCTTCGTACGTCAACAATCCAGGCCTTCCAAACATAAAATTCCTCATTCTTTCAAAAAATGGCCAAAATTCGTCATACCTCACGGCGTAGTTGTGAGTTCAATCCAAAAGGGTCGCTACATTTCCAAAAAGTACTTATGGGCCCAAAACGGACGCCGTGTGCAAAAGTTACGCTCAATTCTTCGTACGCCGACTATCCAAGCCTTCAAAATATAAAATTCCTCAGTCTTTCGAAAAATGGCTGAAATTCCTCATACCTCACGACAAAGCGGTGAGTTCAATCCAAAAGGGTCGCTACGTTTCCAAAAAGTACTTATGGGCCCAAAATGGACACCGTGTGCAAAAGTTACGCTCAATACTTCGTATGCCGACTATCCAAGCGTTCCAAATATTAAAGTGGTCATTCTTTTAAAAAATGGCCGAAATCCCTCAGACGTCCGGACGACGTTGTGAGTTCAATCCAAAACGGTCGCTACATTTCCAAAAAGTACTTATGGGCCCAAAACAGACACCGTGTGCAAAAGTTAGGCTCAATTCTTCGTACGCCGACTATCCAAACCTTCCAAATATAAAATTGCTCATTCTTTCAAAAAATGGCCGAAATTCCTCATACCTCACGACGAAGCGGTGAATTCAATCCAAAACGGTCGCTACATTTCCAAAAAGTACTTATGGGCCCAAAACGGACACCGTGTGCAAAAGTTACGCTAAATATTTCGTATGCCGACTATCCAAGCGTTCCAAATATAAAAGTGGTCATTCTTTTAGAAAATGGCTGAAATCTCTCTGACGTCAGGATGACGTTGTGAGTTCAATCCAAAACGGTCGCTACATTTCCAAAAAGTACTTATGGGCCCAAAATGGACACCGTGTGCAAAAGTTACGCTCAATACTTCGTATGCCGACTATCCAAGCGTTCCAAATATAAAATTGGTCATTCTATTAAAAAATGGTCGAAATCCCTCAGACGTCAGGACGACGTTGTGAATTCAATCCAAAACGGTCGCTATATTTTCAAAAATTACTTATAGGCCCAAAACGGACACCGTGTGCAAAAATTAAGCTCAATTCTTCGTACGTCGACTATCCAAGCCTTCAAAATATAAAAATGCTAATTCTTTCGAAAAATGGCTGAAATCCCTCATACATCATGACGAAGTGGTCGGTTCAATCCAAAATGGTCGCTACATTTCCAAAAAGTACTTATGGGCCCAAAATGGACACCGTGAAAAATGGCCAAAATCCCTGATATGTCACGACGAAGTGGTGAGTTCAATCCAAAACGGTCGCTACCTTTCAAAAAAGTACTTATGGGCCCAAAACAGACACCGTTTGCAAAAATTACGCTCAATTCTTCGTACGTCGACTATCCAAGCCTTCCAAATATAAAAGTGCTAATTCTTTCGAAAAATGGCCTAAATCCCTCATACATCATGATGAAGCAGTAAGTTCAATCCAAAACGGTCGCTACATTTCCAAAAAGTACTTATGGGGCCAAAACGGACATTGTGTGCAAAAGTTACGCTCAATTCTTCGTACGCCGACCATCCAAGCCTTCCGAATATAAAATTGCTCATTCTTTCGAAAAATGGCTGAAATCCCTCATACGTCACGACAAAGTTGTGAGTTCAATCCAAAATGGTCGCTACATTTCCAAAAGGTACTTATGGGCCCAAAACGGGCACCGTGTGCAAAAGTTACGCTCAATACTTCGTATGCAGACTATCCAGGCGTTCCAAATATAGAAGTGGTCATTCTTTTAAAAAATGGCTGAAATCTCTAAGACGTCAGGACGACGTTGTGAGTTCAAACCAAAACGGTCGCTACATTTCCAAAAAGCACTTATGGGCCCAAAACGGACACCGTGTGCAAAAGTTACACTCAATATTTCGTATGCCGACTATCCAAGCGTTCCAAATATAAAAGTGGTCATTCTTTTAAAAAATGGCTGAAATCCCTCAGACATCAGGACGACGTTATGAGTTCAATCCAAAATGGTCGCTACATTTCCAAAAAGTACTTATGGGCCCAAAATGGACGCCGTGTGCAAAAGTTAGGCTCAATTCTTTGTACGTCGACTATCCAAGCTTTCCAAATATAACATTGCTCATTCTTTCAAAAAATGGCCGAAATTCCTCATACCTCACGACGAAGCGGTGAGTTCAATCCAAAACGGTCGCTACATTTCCAAAAAGTACTTATGGGCCCAAAATGGACACCGTGTGCCAAAGTTATGCTCAATACTTCGTATGCCGACTATCCAAGCGTTCCAAATATAAAAGTGGTCATTGTTTTAAAAAATTGCTGAAATCTCTCTGACGTCAGGACGACGTTGTGAGTTCAATGCAAAATGGTCGTTACATTTCCAAAATGTACTTATGGGCCCAAAATGGACACCGTGTGGGAAAGTTACGCTCAATACTTCGTATGCCGACTATCCAAGCGTTCCAAATATAAAAGTGGTCATTCTATTAAAAAATGGTCGAAATCCCTTAGACGTCAGGACGACGTTGTGAGTTCAATCCAAAACGGTCACTACATTTCCAAAAAGTACTTATGGGCCCAAAACGGACACCGTGTGCAAAAGTTACGCTCAATTCTTCGTACGCCGACTATCCATGCATTCCAAATATAAAAGTACTCGTTCTTTTGAAAAATGGCCAGAATCCCTCGAACGTTACGATGAAGTTGTGAGTTCAATCCAAAACGGTCGCTACATTTCCAAAAAGTACTTATGGGCCCCAAAACGAACGCCGTATGCAAAAGTTAGGCTCAATTCTTTGTACGCTTGCTATTCGAGCATTCCAAATATAAAAGTACTCGTTCTTTCGAAAAATGGCCAAAATCCCTCAAATGTCACGATGAAGCAGTGAGTTCAATCCAAAACGGTCGCTACATTTCCAAAAATTACTTATGGGTCCGAAACGGACACCGTGTACAAAAGTTATGCTCAATTCTTCGTACGCCGACTATCCAAGCCCTCCAAATATAAAAGTACTCGTTCTTTCGAAAAATGGCCAAAATACCTCAAACGTCACGACGAAGTAGTGAGTTCAATCCAAAACGGTCGCAACATTTCCAAAAAGTACTTATGGGTCCGAATCGGACACCGTGTGCAAAAGTTATGCTCAATTCTTCGTACGCCGACTATCCAAGCCTTCCAAATATAAAAGTGCTCGTTCTTTCGAAAAATGGCCAAAATCCCTCAAATGTCACGACGAAGTAGTGAGTTCAATCCAAAACGGTCGCTACATTTTCAAAAAGTACTTATGGATCCGAAACGGACACCGTGTGCAAAAGTTATGCTCAATTCTTTGTACGCCGACTATCTAAGCCTTCCAAATATAAAAGTGCTCGTTCTTTCGAAAAATGGCCAAAATCCGTCAAATGTCACGACGAAGTTTTGAGTTCAATCCAAAACAGTCGCTACATTTCCAAGAAGTACTTATGGGCCCAAAACGGACACCGTGTGCAAAAGTTACGCTCAATTATTCGTACGCCGACTATCCAAGCCTTCCAAATATAAAACTGCTCGTTCTTTCGAAAAATGGCCAAAATCCCTCAAATGTCACGACGAAGCAGGGAGTTCAATCCAAAACGGTCGCTACATTTTCAAAAAGTACTTATGGATCCGAAACGGACACCGTGGGCAAAAGTTATGCTCAATTCTTTGTACGCCGACTATCTAAGCCTTCCAAATATAAAAGTGCTCGTTCTTTCGAAAAATGGCCGAAAGCCCTCAAATGTCACGACGAAGTAGTGAGTTCAATCCAAAACGGTCGCTACATTTTCAAAAAGTACTTATGGATCCGAAACGGACACCGTGGGCAAAAGTTATGCTCAATTCTTTGTACGCCGACTATCTAAGCCTTCCAAATATAAAAGTGCTCGTTCTTTCGAAAAATGGCCAAAATCCATCAAATGTCACGACGAAGTTTTGAGTTCAATCCAAAACAGTCGCTACATTTCCAAGAAGTACTTATGGGCCCAAAACGGACACCGTGTGCAAAAGTTAGGCTCAATTCTTCGTACGCCGACTATCCTAGCCTTCAAAATATAAAATTGTTCATTCTTTCGGAAAATGGCCGAAATTCCTAATACCTCATGACGAAGCGGTGAGTTCAATCAAAAACGGTCGCTACATTTCCAAAAAGTACTTATGGGCCCAAAACGGACACCGTGTACAAAAGTTACGCTCAATTATTCGTACGCCGACTATCCAAGCCTTCCAAATATAAAAGTGCTCAATCTTTCGAAAAATGGCCGAAATCCCTCATACATCACGACGAAGCGGTGAGTTCAATCTAAAATGGTCGCTACATTTCCAAAAAGTACTTATCGCTCAAAACGGACACCGTGTGCAAAAGTTACGCTCAATTCTTCGTATGCCGACTATCCGAGCGTTCCAAATATGAATGTGCCCATTCTTTCGAAAAATGGTCAAAATCCCTCATACCACATGAAGAAGAGGTGAGTTCAATCCAAAACGGTCGCTACATTTCCAAAAAGTACTTATGGGCCCAAAACGGACACCGTGTGCAAAAGTTAGGCTCAATTCTTCGTACGCCGACTATCCAAGCCTTCCAAATGTAAAATTGCTCATTCTTTCAAACAATGGCCGAAATCCCTCATACGTCATGACGAAGTAGTGAGTTCAATCCAAAATGGTCGCTACATTTCGAAAAAGTACTTATGGGCCCAAAACGAACACCGTGTGCAAAAGTTACGCTCAATTCTTCGTACGCCGACTATCTAAGCCTTCCAAATATAAAAGTTCTAATTCTTTCAAAAAATGGTAGAAATCCCTCATACATCACGACGAAGCGGTGAGTTCAATCCAAAATGGTCGCTACATTTCCAAAGAGTACTTATGGGCCAGAAACGGACACCGTGCGCAAAGGTTACGCTCAATTCTTCGTACGCCGACTATCCGAGCGTTCCAAATATAAAAGTGCTCGTTCTTTCGAAAAATGGCCGAAATCCCTCGAACGTCACGAGGAAGTTGTGAGTTCAATCCAAAACGGTCGCTACATTTCCAAAAAGTACTTATGGGTCCGAAACGGACACCGTGTGCAAAAGTTATGTTCAATTCTTCGTACGCCGACTATCCAAGCCTTCCAAATATAAAAGTACTCGTTCTTTCGAAAAATGGCCAAAATCCCTCAAACGTCATGACGAAGTAGTGAGTTCAATCCAAAACGGCCGCTACATTTCCAAAACGTACTTACGGGTCCGAAACGGACATCGTGTGCAAAAGTTATGCTCAATTCTTCGTACACTGACTATCCGAGCCTTCCAAATATAAAAGTGCTCGTTCTTTCGAAAAATGGCCGAAATCCCTCAAATGTCACGACGAAATTGTGAGTTCAATCCAAAATGGCTGCTACATTTCCAAAAAATACTTATGGGCCCAAAATGGACTCCGTGTGCAAAAGTTAGGCTCAATTCTTCGTACGCCGACTATCCGAGCATTGCAAATATAAAAATGATCATTCTTTCAAAAAATGGTAGAAATCCCTCATACCTCACGACGAAGTGGTAAGTTCAATCCAAAACGGTCGCTACATTTCCAAAAAGTACTTATGGTCCAAAAACGGACACCGTGTGCAAAAGTTACGCTCAATTCTTCGTACGCCAACAATCCAAGCCTTGCAAATATAAAATTGCTCATTCCTTCAAAAAATGTTCGAAATCCCTCAAACATCACGACGAAGCGGGAGTTCAATCCAAAACGGTCGCTACATTTCCAAAAAGTACTTATGGGTCCGAAACGGACACCGTGTGCAAAAGTTACGCTCAATTCTTCGTACGCCGACTATCCGAGCATTCCAAATATAAAAGTACTCATTCTTTCAAAAAATGGCCAAAATCTCTCAAAAGTCACGATGAAGTAGTGAGTTCAATCCAAAACGGTCGTTACATTTCCAAAAAGTACTTATGGGCCCGAAACGGACAACGTGTGCAAAAGCTTTGCTCAATTCTTCGTACGTCGACAATCCAAGCCTTACAAATATGAAAGTGCTCGTTCTTTCGAAAAATGGCCGAAATCTCTCAAACGGCACGATGAAGTGGTGAGTTCAATCCAAAACGGTCGCTACATTTCCAAAAAGTACTTATGGGCCCAAAACGGACACCGTGTGCAAAAGTTAGGCTCAATTCTTCATACACCAACTATCCGAGCATTCCAAATATAAAAGTGCTCATTCTGTCGAAAAATGGCCAAAATCCCTCATACTTCACGACGAAGCGGTGAGTTCAATCCAAAACGGTCGCTATATTTCCAAAAAGTATTTATGGGCCCAAAACGGACACCGCGTGCAAATGTTAGGCTCAATTCGTCGTACGCCGACTATCCAACCTTCAAAATATAAAATTGCTCATTCTTTCGAAAAATGGCCAAAATTCCACATACCTCACGATGAAGTGGTGAGTTCAATCCAAAACGGTCGCTACATTTCCAAAAAGTACTTAGGGGCCCAAAACGGACACCGTGTACAAAAGTTAGGCTCAATTCTTCGTACGCCGACTATCCAAGCCTTCAAAATATAAAATTGCTCATTCTTTCGAAAAATGGATGAAATTCCTCATACCTTACGACGAAGCGGTGAGTTCAATCCAAACGGGTCGCTACATTTCCAAAAAGTACTTATGGGCCCAAAACGGACACCGTGTGCAAAAGTTAGGCTCAATTCTTCGTACGCCGACTATCGAAGCCTTCAAAATATAAAATTGCAAATTCTTTCGAAAAATGGCCAAAATTCCACATACCTCACGATGAAGTGGTGAGTTCAATCCAAAACGGTCGCTACATTTCCAAAAAGTACTTAGGGGCCCAAAACGGACACCGTGTGCAAAAGTTAGGCTCAATTCTTCGTACGCCGACTATCCAAGCCTTCAAAATATAAAATTGCACATTCTTTCGAAAAATGGACAAAATTCCTCATACCTCACAACGAAGCGGTGAGTTCAATCCAAAGGGGTCGCTACATTTCCAAAAAGTACTTATGGGCCCAAAACGGACACCGTGTACAAAAGTTAGGCTCAATTCTTCGTACGCCGACTATCCAAGCCTTCAAAATATAAAATTGCTCATTCTTTCGAAAAATGGCCAAAATTCCACATACCTCACGATGAAGGGGTGAGTTCAATCCAAAATGGTCGCTACATTTCCAAAAAGTACTTATGGGCCCAAAACGGACACGTGTACAAAAGTTAGGCTCAATTCTTCGTACGGCGACTATCCAAGCCTTCAAAATATAAAATTGCTCATTCTTTCGAAAAATGGCCGAAATTCCTCATACCTCACGACGAAGCGGTGAGTTCAATCCAAAACGGTGGCTACATTTCAAAAAAGTACTTATGGGCCGCAAACGAACACCGTGTGCAAAAGCTACGCTCAATTCTTCGCACGCCGACTATCTAAGCCTTCAAAACATAAAATTTCTCATTCCTTCAAAAAATGGCCAAAATCCGTCATACCTCACGGCGTAGTTGTGAGTTCAATCCAAAAGGGTCGCTACATTTCCAAAAAGTACTTATGGGCCCAAAACGGACACCGTGTGCAAAAGTCAGGCTCAATTCTTCGTACGTCGACTATCCAAGCCTTCAAAATATAAAATTGCTCATTCTTTCGAAGAATGGCCGAAATTCCGCATACCTCACGACGAAGCGATGAGTTCAATCCAAAACGGTGGCTACATTTCCAAAAAGTACTTATGGGCCCAAAACGGACACCGTGTGCAAAAGCTACGCTCAATTCTTCGTACATCGACAATCCAAGCCTTCCAAACATAAAATTCCTCATTCTTTCAAAAAATGGTCAAAATCCATCATACCTCACGATGTAGTTGTGAGTTCAATCCAAAAGGATCGCTACATTTTCAAAAAGTACTTATGGGCCCAAAATGGATACCATGTGCAAAAGTTAGGCTCAATTCTTCGTACGCCGACTATCCAAGCCTTCAAAATATAAAATTGCTCATTCTTTCGAAAAATGGCTGAAATTCCTCATACCTCACGACGAAGCGGTGAGTTCAATCCAAAACGGTCGCTACATTTCCAAAAAGTACTTATGGGCCCAAAACGGACACCGTGTGCATAAGTTAGGCTCAATTCTTCGTACGCCGACTATCCAAGCCTTCAAAATATAAAATTGCTCATTCTTTCGAAAAATGGCCAAAATTCCACATACCTCACGATGAAGTGGTGAGTTCAATCCAAAAAAAGTCGCTACATTTCCAAAAAGTACTTAGGGGCCCAAAACGGACACCGTGTGCATAAGTTAGGCTCAATTCTTCGTACGCCGACTATCCAAGCCTTCAAAATATAAAATTGCTCATTCTTTCGAAAAATGGACGAAATTCCTCATACCTCACGATGAAGCGGTGAGTTCAATCCAAAGGGGTCGCTACATTTCCAAAAAGTACTTTTGGGCCCAAAACGGACACCGTGTGCAAAAGTTAAGCTCAATTCTTCGTACGCCGACTATCCAAGCCTTCAAAATATAAAATTGCTCATTCTTTCGAAAAATGGCCAAAATTACACATACCTCACGATGAAGTGGTGAGTTCAATCCAAAATGGTCGCTACATTTCCAAAAAGTACTTATGGGACCAAAACGGACTCGTGTGCAAAAGTTAGGCTCAATTCTTCGTACGCCGACTATCCGAGCCTTCAAAATATAAAATTGCTCATTCTTTCGAAAAATGGCCGAAATTCCTCATACCTCACGACGAAGCGGTGAGTTCAATCCAAAACGGTCGCTACATTTCCAAAAAGTTCTTATGGGCCCAAAACGGACACCGTATGCAAAAGTTACGCTCAATTCTTCGTACGCCGACTATCCGAGCCTTCAAAATATAAAATTAAAATACCGAAATTCCGCATACCTCACAACGAAGCGGTGAGTTCAATCCAAAACGGTCGCTACATTTCCAAAAAGTTCTTATGGGCCCAAAACGGACACCGTGTGCAAAAGTTAGGCTCAATTCTTCGTACGTCGACTATCCAAGCCTTCAAAATATAAAATTAAAATACCGAAATTCCGCATACCTCACAACGAAGCGTTGAGTTCAATCCAAAACGGTGGCTACATTTCCAAAAAGTACTTATGGGCCAAAAACGGACACCGTGTGCAAAAGCTACGCTCAATTCTTCGTACACCGACAATCCAAGCCTTCCAAACATAAAATTCCTCATTCTTTCAAAAAATGACCAAAATCCATCATACCTCACGATGTAGTTGTGAGTTCAATCCAAAAGGGTCGCTACATTTCCAAAAAGTACTTATGGGCCCAAAACGGATACCATGTGCAAAAGTTAGGCTCAATTCTTCGTACGCCGACTATCCATGCCTTCAAAATATAAAATTAATCATTCTTTCGAAGAATGGCCGAAATTCCGCATACCTCACAACGAAGCGATGAGTTCAATCCAAAACGGTGGCTACATTTCCAAAAAGTACTTATGGGCCAAAAACGGACACCGTGTGCAAAAACTACTCTCAATTCTTCGTACACCGACAATCCAAGCCTTCCAAACATAAAATTCCTCATTCTTTCAAAAAATGGTCAAAATCCATCATACCTCACGATGTAATTGTGAGTTCAATCCAAAAGGATCGCTACATTTCCAAAAAGTACTTATGGGCCCAAAACGGATACCATGTGCAAAAGTTAGGCTCAATTCTTCGTACGCCGACTATCCAAGCCTTCAAAATATAAAATTGCTCATTCTTTCGAAAAATGGCTGAAATTCCTCATACCTCACAACGAAGCGGTGAGTTCAATCCAAAAGGGTCGCTACATTTCCAAAAAGTATTTCTGGGCCCAAAACGGACACCGCGTGCAAAAGTTAGGCTCAATTCTTCGTAGGCCTACTATCCAAGCCTTCAAAATATAAAATTGCTCATTCTTTCGAAAAATGGCCAAAATTCCACATACCTCACGATGAAGTAGTGAGTTCAATCCAAAAAAAGTCGCTACATTTCCAAAAAGTACTTAGGGGCCCAAAACGGACACCGTGTGCGAAAGTTAGGCTCAATTCTTCGTACGCCGACTATCCAAGCCTTCAAAATATAAAATTGCTCATTCTTTCGAAAAATGGACGAAATTCCTCATACCTCACGACGAAGCGGTGAGTTCAATCCAAAGGGGTCGCTACATTTCCAAAAAGTACTTTTGGGCCCAAAACGGACACCGTGTGCAAAAGTTAGGCTCAATTCTTCGTACGCCGACTATCCAAGCCTTCAAAATATAAAATTGCTCATTCTTTCGAAAAATGGCCAAAATTCCACATACCTCACGATGAAGTGGTGAGTTCAATCCAAAATGGTCGCTACATTTCCAAAAAGTACTTATGGGCCCAAAACGGACTCGTGTGCAAAAGTTAGGCTCAATTCTTCGTACGCCGACTCTCCGAGCCTTCAAAATATAAAATTGCTCATTCTTTCGAAAAATGGCCGAAATTCCTCATACCTCACGACGAAGCTGTGAGTTCAATCCAAAACGGTGGCTACATTTCAAAAAAGTACTTATGGGCCCAAAACGGACTCGTGTGCAAAAGTTAGGCTCAATTCTTCGGACGCCGACTCTCCGAGCCTTCAAAATATAAAATTGCTCATTCTTTCGAAAAATGGCCAAAATTCCACATCCCTCACGATGAAGTGGTGAGTTCAATCCAAAAGGGTCGCTACATTTCCAAAAAGTACTTATGGGCCCAAAACGGACACCGTGTGCAAAAGTTAGGCTCAATTCTTCGTACGTCGACTATCCAAGCCTTCAAAATATAAAATTAATCATTCTTTCGAAGAATGGCCGAAATTCCGTATACCTCACAACGAAGCGATGAGTTCAATCCAAAACGGTGGCTACATTTCCAAAAAGTACTTATGGGCCAAAAACGGACACCCTGTGCAAAAGCTACGCTCAATTCTTCGTACACCGACAATCCAAGCCTTCCAAACATAAAATTCCTCATTCTTTCAAAAAATGACCAAAATCCATCATACCTCACGATGTAGTTGTGAGTTCAATCCAAAACGTTCGCTACATTTCCGAAAAGGACTTATGGGCCAAAAACGGACACCCTGTGCAAAAGGTACGCTCAATTCTTCGTACGCCGACTATCCAAGCGTTCCGAATATAAAAGTGCTCATTCTTTCAAAAAATGACCAAAATCCATCATACCTCACGATGTAGTTGTGAGTTCAATCCAAAAGGGTCGCTACATTTCCAAAAAGTACTTATGGGCCCAAAACGGATACCATGCGCAAAAGTTAGGCTCAATTCTTCGTACGCCGACTATCCATGCCTTCAAAATATAAAATTGCTCATTCTTTCGAAAAATGGACGAAATTCCTCATACCTCACGACGAAGCGGTGAGTTCAATCCAAAGGGGTCGCTACATTTCCAAAAAGTACTTTTGGGCCCAAAACGGACACCGTGTGCAAAAGTTAGGCTCAATTCTTCGTACGCCGACTATCCAAGCCTTCAAAATATAAAATTGCTCATTCTTTCAAAAAATGGCCAAAATTCCACATACCTCACGATGAAGTGGTGAGTTCAATCCAAAATGGTCGCTACATTTCCAAAAAGTACTTATGGGCCCAAAACGGACACGTGTGCAAAAGTTAGGCTCAATTCTTCGCACGCCGACTATCCAAGCCTTCAAAATATAAAATTGTTCATTCTTTCGATAAATGGCCGAAATTCCTCATACCTCACGACGAAGCGGTGAGTTCAATCCAAAACGGTGGCTACATTTCAAAAAAGTACTTATGCGCCCAAAACGAACACCGTGTGCAAAAGCTACGCTCAATTCTTCTGACGCCAACTATCCAAGCCTTCAAAACATAAAATTTCTCATTCCTTCAAAAAATGGCCAAAATCCGTCATACCTCACGGCGTAGTTGTGAGTTCAACCCAAAAGGGTCGCTATATTTCCAAAAAGTACTTATGGGCCCAAAACGGACACCGTGTGCAAAAGTTAGGCTCAATTCTTCGTACGTCGACTATCCAAGCCTTCAAAATATAAAATTGCTCATTCTTTCGAAGAATGGCCGAAATTCCGCATACCTCACGACGAAGCGATGAGTTCAATCCAAAACGGTGGCTACATTTCCAAAAATTACTTATGGGCCCAAAACGGACACCGTGTGCAAAAGCTATGCACAATTCTTCGTACGTCGACAATCCAAGCCTTCCAAACATAAAATTCCTCATTCTTTCAAAAAATGGCCAAAATCCATCATAACTCACGGCGTAGTTGTGAGTTCAATCCAAAAGGGTCGCTACATTTCCAAAAAGTACTTATGGAACCAAAACGGACACCATGTGCAAAATTTAGGCTCAATTCTTCGTACACCGACTATCCAAGCCTTCAAAATATAAAATTGCTCATTCTTTCGAAAAATGGCCAAAATTCCACATACCTCACGATGAAGTGGTGAGTTCAATCCAAAAGGGTCGCTACATTTCCAAAAAGTACTTATGGGCCCAAAACGGACACCGTGTGCAAAAGTTAGGCTCAATTCTTCGTACGCCGACTATCCAAGCCTTCAAAATATAAAAGTGCTCATTCTTTCGGAAAATGGCCAAAATTCCACATACCTCACGATGAAGTGGTGAGTTCAATCCAAAACGATCGCTACATTTCCAAAAAGTACATAGGGGCCCAAAACGGAAACCGTGTGCAAAAGTTAGGCTCAATTCTTCGTACGCCGACTATCCAAGCCTTCAAAATATAAAATTTCTCATTCTTTCGAAAAATGGACGAAATTCTTCATACGTCACGGCGAAGCGGTGAGTTCAATCCAAAGGGGTAGCTACATTTCCAAAAAGTATTTATGGGCCCAAAACGGACACCGTGTGCAAAAGCTACGCTCAATTCTTCGTACGCTGACTATCCAAGCCTTCAAAACATAAAACTCCTCATTCCTTCAAAAAATGGCCAAAATCCGTCATACCTTACGGCGTAGTTGTGAGTTCAATCCAAAAGGGTCGCTACATTTCCAAAAAGTACTTATGGGCCCAAAATGGACACCGTGTGCAAAAGTTAGGCTCAATTCTTCGTACGTCGGCTATCCAAGCCTTCAAAATATAAAATTGCGCATTCTTTTGAAAAATGGCCGAAATTCCTCATACCTCACGACGAAGCGGTGAGTTCAATCCAAAACGGTTGCTACATTTCCAAAAAGTACTTATGGGCCCAAAACGGACACCGTGTGCAAAAGCTACGCTCAATTCTTCGTGCATCGACAATCCAAGCCTTCCAAACATAAAATTCCTCATTCTTTCAAAAAATGGCCAAAATCCATCATACCTCACGGCGTAGTTGTGAGTTCAATCCAAAAGGGTCTCTACATTTCCAAAAAGTACTTATGGGCCCAAAACGGACACCATGTGCAAAAGTTAGGCTCAATTCTTTGTACGCCGACTATCCAAGCCTTCAAAATATAAAATTGATCATTCTTTCGAAAAATGGCTGAAATTCCTCATACCTCACGTTGAAGCGGTGAGTTCAATCCAAAAGGGTCGCTACATTTCCAAAAAGTACTTATGGGCCCAAAATGGACAGCGTGTGCAAAAGTTAGGCTCAATTCTTCGTACGCCGACTATCCAAGCCTTCAAAATATAAAATTGCTCATTCTTTCGAAAAATGGCTGAAATTTCTCATACCTCACGACGAAGCGGTGAGTTCAATCCAAAAGGATCGCTACATTTCCAAAAAGTACTTACGGGCCCAAAACGGACACCGTGTGCAAAAGTTAGGCTCAATTCTTCGTACGCCGACTATCCAAGCCTTCAAAATATAAAATTGCTCATTCTTTCGAAAAATGGCTGAAATTTCTCATACCTCACGACGAAGCGGTGAGTTCAATCCAAAAGGATCGCTACATTTCCAAAAAGTACTTATGGGCCCAAAACGGACACCGTGTGCAAAAGTTAGGCTCAATTCTTCGTACGCCGACTATCCAAGCCTTCAAAATTTAAAATTGTTCATTCTTTCGAAAAATGGCTGAAATTTCTCATACCTCACGACGAAGCGGTGTGTTCAATCCAAAACGGTGGCTACATTTCCAAAGAGTACTTATGGGCCCAAAACGGACACCGTGAGCAAATGCTACGCTCAATTCTTCGCACGCCGACTATCCAAGCCTTCAAAACATAAAATTCCTCATTCCTTCAAAAAATGGCCAAAATCGGTCATACCTCACGGCGTAGTTGTGAGTTCAATCCAAAAGGGTCTCTACATTTCCAAAAAGTACTTATGGGCCCAAAACGGACACCATATGCAAAAGTTAGTCTCAATTCTTCGTACACCAACTATCCAAGCCTTTAAAATATAAAATTGCTCATTCTTTCGAAAAATGGCTGAAATTCCTCATACCTCACGACCAAGTGGTGAGTTCAATCCAAAAGGGTCGCTACATTTCCAAAAAGTACTTATGGGCCCAAAACGGACACCGTGTGTAAAAGTTAGGTTCAATTCTTCGTACGTCGACTATCCAAGCCTTCAAAATATAAAATTGCTCATTTTTTCAAAAAATGGCCAAAATTCCACATACCTCACGATGAAGTGGTGAGTTCAATCCAAAATGGTCGCTACATTTCCAAAAAGTACTTATGGGCCCAAAACGGACACCGTGTGTAAAAGTTAGGTTCAATTCTTCGTACGTCGACTATCCAAGCCTTCAAAATATAAAATTGCTCATTCTTTCGAAAAATGGACGAAATTCCTCATACCTCACGACGAAGCGGTGAGTTCAATCCAAAGGGGTCGCTACATTTCCAAAAAGTACTTATGGGCCCAAAACGAACACCGTGTGCAAAAGTTAGGCCCAATTCTTCGTACGCCGACTATCCAAGCCTTCAAAATATAAAATTGCTCATTCTTTCGAAACACGGCCGAAATTCCTCATACCTCACAACGAAGCGGTGAGTTCAATCCAAAACGGTCGCTACATTTCCAAAAAGTACTTATGGGCCCAAAACGGACACCGTGTGCAAAAGCTACGCTCAATTCTTCGCACGCCGACTATCCAAGCCTTCAAAGCATAAAATTCCTCATTCCTTCAAAAAATGGCCAAAATTCGTCATACCTCACAGCGTAGTTGTGAGTTCAATCCAAAAGGGTATGACGAAGCGGTGAGTTCAATCCAAAGGGGTCGCTACATTTCCAAAAAGTGCTTATGGACCCAAAACGGACACCGTGTGCAAAAGTTAGGCTC
>NW_019262718.1:61686-63091 GCF_002742605.1 Olea europaea var. sylvestris | reverse complement strand
ATACATTCGTGCATGACTGGAACTACAAAGAGCATGTGTCAGTAGACAGAATCTGAAAATAAAATATTTTAGATAATTTTAATGAATTACTCCAATCACTTTTATTCTTTCTGATGTTTTTAAATTATAACAAGGGGCAGTAATTAGCAATTTGAAGAGAAAATTACTTTTTTTAATAGGTAAAATAAGAATAAAGTGCATGAAAGAACGACTTTGATAAATTGTCAATCCAGGTTTCTTTCTCACAAAAATCATGTATAATACATGGAAGTATGTGTTGGATAATCAAGAAAATGAAACAAAGGTCCAGAAATCACGCATAAACAGGGAATATACCTGAGCTAAGGCCTGGTACCCCGCAAAAAAAGATCTCTTGATTATCTTCTCACCAGAAACCTTGTCCTTTGTGAATCCATGCACGTCGAGAAATCTTTTATACAATTGTCTCTGCAAATGAGATAGCTTTACGGCTATTACAAATACAGTTTTTGGAGGCAAATCCTTTTTGACAACGCTCATGTCCATCCTTTGAACAAATCCTTTTAACTGTTCATACAGAACATGGGATCTTTGATTCATTATCTTCACATCTTCTGCAGTAGAATTGGTATGCTGACCATTTTCTATTGGATTTTGGTAACTGCAATTCAGCACAACGATGATGAGGAAACATGAAAACAAAGGCTCAGGGACTATAAAAATAAAATGAATATAAGTTAAGAGCCTTGCCGATTTCTAAACTCATGGCTACTACCAAGAAATCCTTCCCTAACAAAATCAACCATCTGTATGATAAAATACAAGTTGGTGAGGATGGATGATAAGATACTGACTCTTAGATTCAAAATCAGATATATGTCAAGTCATACGCAATAGTATTCCATCAAATTGTTCTGAAGAGGCGATCCAGTCAATGCAATCCTTCTCTGACATTTCACTTGTTTCAACGCATGGGTAGTATCAGCTCTGGTGTTCTTGATCATATGGGCCTCGTCGCAGATGAGGATGTCAGGCCCATCCTGGAGAACACAATATTTTTATTTACGAAAGTTCAGCCAACCATGATAAAATGGAATTGGGAAATTACATTAGCCATACTAAATAAATGAGGAATGAATTCCTAAAAGAGGTTTTTTACTGAATTTATTCACTAAGAAATGATGTGCTACTGCAAAACCATACAAAATATCAGAAAAATTGTAGATAAAGCATGATGAGGATGAGATATTCTTTTGACCTTCCCTATTTTTATTGCAACGTACCAAATGCCAATACTGAACAATGAACAAACTCTTAAGACAAGGAATTAGAATTTTCTAGACTAAAGTGTTCATAAAGAAGTGAAAGAAGTCTAATGGAAGTCGTAGCAAACAAAATAGGATGGAGAAATAAGATAAAACAAATT
>NW_019262718.1:51165-52909 GCF_002742605.1 Olea europaea var. sylvestris | reverse complement strand
TATATAGTTTCAGTAAATATATAGGAATCATCTAATCAAATGCTAAAGATCCTAGTAAATAAACCCTAATAAGTTTTACCAAAATAAATATTTAAACATGGAAAATAATCATATAATAATATAGTAGAATTTCCATCAGATACAGCCATCAATTCAATGTTTCCATTTGTTACATCCAGTAAATAGAGTTTAGCCCATAATATGATGCATTTTCCTTCAACAATAAAATTTTACTTAGTTAATCTACAGCTCTTAAGCATGCAAATGATCCACATCTAATCGACAATTGTTTTATCTATTTGCCAAGTGAGATGTACGATATCAAAAGACTTATCCTGGTAGCTTCCTTGCAACACAAAGCAAGAACAAGGCATGGAACTTGGTCTCTAGTTTTACTTAGGCTTTAAGCAAGGTGGTATGAAATATTTGCCAATTTTCCTGAATGATTTTCACATATGTATTACAACCTTTTATAGTATTACAGAGGTCCAAAAAAAGGAAAGAAAATATGTACAATTGAAATGAAAATCCCCTAAATCATTACGTGATTTGTCAGGATTCCATTTTCGAAACTAAATAAACTCAATAATCTCTAATCCCCCCCCCCCCTCTTTTCAAATTGATGTTGGGGAGTCCACAAATATATGACGGAGGCGAGTCAAGGACTTGGTGAAAATATCTGCTACTTGTTGAGTAGTGGAGACATAAGGAAGAGTAATAATCATGGCATCATAGGCATCTCGAATATAATGACAGTCCACTTCAATATGTTTGGTACGTTCATGATACACAGGATTAGCAGCAATCTGTATAGCACTGGTGTTATCACCATGAAGGGGTGTAGGCTGTGACTGGAAAAAACCAAGCTCAGCTAAAAGACCACACAGCCACACAATCTCATAACATACAGCTGACATAGCGTAGTATTCAGTTTCAGTGGAAGACTTAGAAACACAATCATGTTTCTTACATTTCCAAGAGATGAGAGCATCTCCCAAAAAATTACACCATCCAGTAGTAGAACGGCGAGAATCAAGGTAACCAGCCCAGTCAACATCACTATAACCGGTAAGCACAAGAGGCATCCCCCTAGAAAAAAAAAACCACGATGAGGAATCCCAATAAGGTAGCGAATAATGCGGCGAACTACCAAATAGAGATCTCGAGGGGCATCCATAAATTTGCTCACAATATGGACTACGAAGGAAATATTCAAACGTGTAATAGTAAAATATATGAGACTGCCTACCAACTTCCAATAAAGAGTAGGATCTGAAATAATATCACCTTCATCTTTTTGATACTTGACATTAAGCTCCAATGGAGTGTTAACAGAAGAGGCGTCAGATAAATTACCCAACTGAATCAAGTCATGAATATATTTATGTTGATTCAAGAAAATACCACGTGGTGTAGTATAAACCTCTAAACCAAGAAAGTAAGTCAGATGGCCAAGGTCTTTCATATGAAAAATCGAGTGTAAATGCTCCTGAAGCTTCTAAATGAGTGCATGATCAGATCCAGAAATAATAATATCGTCCACATAGACCAACAAGAGAACAATTCCCACAGCATTCCTTTGAAAAAACAAGGATGCATCATACTAACTTTGAGCAAACGAGAAATCCAAGAGTGCGACGAAACTTGTCAAACCATGCTCGAGGGGCCTACTTAAGACCATACAAAGAACGCTTTAGTTTACATACCAAGTCAGCTGAGGGAAGAGGCATACCGGATGGAAGCT
>NW_019262718.1:40107-43179 GCF_002742605.1 Olea europaea var. sylvestris | reverse complement strand
TTTTTTTTTCACACAATAAACTACAAGACAAGAATAAAATTATTACCACCTCTGCTAATTTGTATCTTTAAGTTGCTACCCCTTTTTTTCTAATTTGGTGGTATTGGCTTGGTTGTATAGGCTGTTGTAGATAATGGGCTGCTCTAATTGGGTAGTATTGGCTTGGGTTGGATGTGTTGCTGTAGATAACAGTTTGTCTTGTTGGTGGTTGTAGGATAGGTGACTGCTGTAAAACACTTATCGTGGTGAACCAAAACCTAATCAAAGGAGGAACTTCTTTTTCCTTTGATACCAAATTGACGCCGGATGTAATAGGAGAATTGTAGGAGAAAGGGAAAGGAGGGAGAAGAAGAGAAAGGAGGGGGAAGAGAGAAGAAGAGGAGAAGAGGAGAAAATAGAAATTAGGGAGAGAAATCAATTTATTTCATCATCAAAATTTGTTCCAATTACATTGCATAGATCCCTCTATATAGGGTTTAAACTTATGATAATTAAAGTAGGAAAATACTATAAATAAATGACTAATTATGTTTCCTAAAATACGCATTAAAATTGGAAATTAAATATATTAATATCCCTTCTAATATTGCATCAGAAAGCATGAAATCAACCCTCATTTATCTTTCTGGTAAATGGACACCCCTGGATTAATGAGAGAGAACAGGATCAAAAACTAACATAAACTAATGAAAAAAAAAACAATTTTCTTTGCACATTGCCGTCAATACAGTGAACTACATTAGAAAGAAGATAAGACTGACCTTTCTAAAGTTTCTCTTTTGCTCTTCAGTAAGATTCAAATCTCTTTCATTTGCTACAGCATCTGCAACAAATGGATCACTTGAACTGACATCAACATCATTAATCTCCTCTACCTGACAAGAGTAGATGGGAAAGAGATAAAGGAACTTCTCAAAATGAAACTACACTGAAAAGAACTACTAACAACAGAATCTAAAGCAAGCATGATGAAGTTTCTAGAATCAAGCATCAATGTTTATCCAGGTACTAAATGGTTCAGAAGAACTTTCAACAACTTAAAGCTGCAAAGTCTAGGGCCAGTTCTGCTCCTCGCCCTCTTCTCTCTTCATTATCACAATTATATCAACCCTTCCTAATGGACTAATATTGGTTTAAATTTTTCCTAGAGGTTTCACTATTTCAAGGATGAAAATTGCATTCTCATTTCAAGGGATTAGGAATTGCTTGACATGAGCTACATAATGATATATGCACCTAGATTGTGAGATCTTTCCCCAGCAGATCTAAAAGATTTTATTCAATTTGACCGATACTTTTTTGAAACTTTCTGATGATTACACCAATTTACAACTTACGCTTGGATTGTTCGACAATTGAAATATCAGAAGCAGACAAATTAGATGTACTCATGCTAAGCCTGACAAAACTCAATGAAAAGATAAAGGACCTAAAGCAATCAGCTTAGTCCATATATTATTTGGAACAATAGAGAATGGTTGTGATTAAAATAGGAATATGAAAAGAAAACAATTAACACAATAGAACAAATTCATTTATCAGATGGAAGCCAATGATAAATCCATGCAGCTGTTACATCAAAAAGCTAGGTTTTTCCAAAGATCTACAATAAAACAATTTTATATATTTCACCTCGTTGACTCCTGGAAAATTTAGACACAGTTCAGCAGCTTGCTGTGGTGTACTGGCCAGATAGACAGAAGCCCAGTGCTCACTGCCAAATTTGATATTCTCTATTGATGATTTGTCAGAGCACATCTTGCTGAAAGAGTCCCAATCAATATCTGAACTGGTTTTTGCAGCTTCATTGTTTTCGCTGTTAAGTTTTTTCTCGAGGAAACCACTGGCACCCTCCTCCATAATTTTACCATGCCGTCTGTCCCCACAAGAAAGATTTCAACTTAGAAAGATATAAAAAAAGAATTTAACTCAAATGCATATAGATTCATTGGGAAGACAGTGAGCATGCCTTCTCACAGGCCTGTAGGTCTGGAGATAATCTTCAGCTTGCGCAACTGACTCAGTCACATCACTTGACATCTGATTTCCAACCCAATGAGTCCTCTTTTTCCACGCTTCAGTACAGCAACCATTTGGAGCCTGCTTTTCAATCCACTTATAGAGGCTTGAGAGTTCAATACCAGCACCATCAAGTTGTTCCTGCTCAGCGGGACAAGTGAAAAGAAACGATAAACTGTATGTAATACAAAGGAGAAATTGTCAGGGAACTACAAAGTAAACCTTCTTATATCTAATAATTTAATACAATATAGACATAGTTTATGGGAAAACGCCGAGACAAAAAGTCGACATATAACAATACTTAGATTAAATATCAACAGAAGACATAGTTTCCCGTTCCCTTCTTTACTTGTTTAAAAATTTGAAAAATTAAAAGTAAAAAAATTAAGAAGCCAATTTACAAAATTAAATTCCAACAGTACTATTGATACCACTGATGTGGATAGAAGAACTAATGGAAATAGTTGTAAGGATGAAGAGTATCAATATCTAAGAAAGCATACCAACAAATGAGCACTCTCAGTCTCAAGCTCATCGAGCTCAACTTCCCACTCTTCCTTGAATGTTGCCATCTCTTCCTTAACAGCCTTCTCCAACTATCACCCATGAAAAAGAGTTAAAAGACAGGTAAACCAAAAACAAGGAGTACAAAAAAGAAAAGCATAGCAATCCAAAAGATAGGAAAATGCAGAAAAAGAATGAATGCTTTACATCATCTCCAGAGAGAGATTGGGCTAGTTCTCCCCTGACATCCGCCTCTACTTTTGCTAGTGATTCATCTTCAAGTGATTCTTGAGCCTCGGCAGCCTAAAAGTAAACTATTAATTCCAAAGTAGAGCATTTCTTTTCTTTCAGAACATAAAAGAGGAGAAATGATATTTACCTTACCCTCGACTTCTAAAAGTTCAGCAATGAGGTCTTCTATCTCCTCCTCGGTCAATGGTTCCTAAAAAATACAAATTCATATATATATATATATGTAAATAATAAAAGGAGGGAAAAAAATGAAACCCGTGAAAATGTGAGCATAAAAAACAATCAGAACATATT
>NW_019262718.1:32472-33278 GCF_002742605.1 Olea europaea var. sylvestris | reverse complement strand
TGAGTTTTGGTATGTTAATCCAAGTGAAAGTCAAAAGAGCGATAATAAAATTCTTCATTCGATTTTTCAGTAAAAGGGATTGATTTTCAGGATGTAAACCGACTATTTGTGATGAATTAATAAAATATTTACCTGTTCATATATGTTTTATAAGTGTGGTAAAAGTTTAGGAAGGAAGGAATGTGATTAAGAGGGTGAAAAGATGGATGAAATGGGATATGACAGCAATTAAAACTCAAAAACAGATTCTGTCCAATTTGGTAATTTGCATAGTTTCAACCTTTACATAAGCACTAATCGTCTTTAAGGCTTGGAAAATTAATTTTAATAAGTTACCGAATAGTAAAGTTCTATCATAATTAGGAAATTCGCGAAAATTGGGAAAATATCATCAAGGTTTACTTTATACGGTTGCATAGTGTTAATTTATGCAGTCGCATAGAAGCTACCTCTACCTCCTTTGATTTCTCTAAAAATTGCTATGTGATCACATAGCTAGGACAAATATGTTGTCGCATAGTTGCTCGGATGACTGCCTTCCTTTATTGCTTGAATTACATTGATCCAAACTGTTTCCTCACTTGAGTCCAACATGAAACTTGCTCCTTTGCTTGCTAAGATTGATATTTCATCCATTGTAACTTGTGCAAGTAATCCCTTCACTTTCTTGACCCGATTTGCTTGCAATTGAGTCATTGATCCTTCTTCGACAATCAACGGATCCTTGCCCAGGCTTGCCTTCATTCCTTGGATCATGTCATCCACTCTCTCTTCAAAAAGATTCGACCTCAAATTTGTATTTGCAT
>NW_019262718.1:30758-32226 GCF_002742605.1 Olea europaea var. sylvestris | reverse complement strand
ATATATCCAAATCACAACACATTTAGTTTGAGGTTACGGAAGTATCTACCATACCATTTCAAAAGTCATATATATACGATACAGGATTTTCAAGCAATATAATACAACGGATTGCAAGACCAAAAACAACGGCCCACAATACAATCCTACAAGTCATCATCCATGTACATCAAATTTTGGAATCCCGTAAGAGCTTCACAGCTTGCCTTATCCTCTATAAAGTTCCATGCTCACCTACAATACAAGAACTACATAAGCTAATGCTTAATAAGAAAAAAATCAAGCATGCTATGAGTATAAGTAATATAAGTATATGCTGCCATGTCATTCCTTTAAAACATCATGCTAAAATTTATCATATTCAAATATTCATCAAAGTTAACTGGAAATAGATTCATTTGAAATCTTTTCCTTTCATTGGGCCCTTATCCCACTTACTATGCACCGGATAGAGCTATGCTCAATATCAATATCAATAATCAAATGGCCATTATGACATCGACATTGACGAGCGGACTAGCCTCTTATAACCACTAGAGGCACATTTCCCAATTACCCCTATGATCATCTGAGAAGTATCCCACTCGACAGTACCAACATCATAACATCACAAAGGTACAATCGAGTGTTCCACCCCCGTGATCGTCAAAGGCCCATCCCATAGCTACCTTTGCAATTACCTAGAAAGTATCACCCACAATGCCAAAACATATCATATAAGCATATCTCATATGCCTCAGTACCCTAGTAGCGGTCAATAAAACATTTTATAATGTAAATTCATTTTTCTAATCATGTTGTGCATTCTAGATTTTTAACGATGGACATATGTTGTGAATGCACGTAAACATGCTCGAGGATTAACATGCTCAATCAATATATTTAAGAGCCATATGCGCAATCATCATAACCATCATATACAACAATACTCTATATAGAGAATATTTCACAAATACTATGTTCTTGCATCATAATTGTAAATGAATTTTTACTTACCTTTATGTCTTTGTGTGTGAACTTTCTAATGCGTGTAGTCAAGTCACCTTTTCACCTAACGCCAAAAGACAACTTGTATTACTATCAATATTAAACACAATTCTCAATTCGATAACCTTAACGACATACACTCCTCTTTACTAGGAACATCAATGTCAAAATGGTTTTGATAGTGTTATTACTTCAAGTTATAGACTGTACAATGTCAAAATGGTTTTGATAGTGTTATTACTTCAAGTTATAGACTGTACTCCAATACAATCCCATAACTTTCATTATTTTCCTAGTCTAATTGATATTATTTAAGGAATGAAGGCAATAATGGGCAAGAATTTGTTGGCTGTCAAAGAAGAGCTGATAACACGATTACGAGCAAAGCAGGTCAAGATAGCGATGGGATTACTTGCGCAAGCTACAATGGATGAAATATCGATCTCAATAAGCAAATGAGCATGGTTTGTGTTGGACTCCA
>NW_019262718.1:21667-22661 GCF_002742605.1 Olea europaea var. sylvestris | reverse complement strand
AGCCTTGAAGTGTTGAGCGTTTTACCTAACCCTTCATGGAAGTGCCAAGCATTAGTACAATAAGCTCTACCTAGTGGGAGTCAGGAGTTAGCTAGACCTTAAAAAGGTAATTCTTGAACCAATACTTATTTAAGAAGTAAGGAGAGGCTCCAATTCAACATATAAATGAAACAAGCGATTGAAGTGACACTAAAGAGCTATTTTGCCTGCTTCACTGATAAAATGAACTAATAGGAAGGCCTTTAAAGGAGGCCTCAATATGAATAACCCTACTTTGAAGGTTATTTGTATTAAAAATCCCACCATTTATAATCAACTGGTGGAGATGACTAGGGATGGAATTATTGATAAAGAAATGATTGATCACCGTAATGGATCAGCTAGCGAAATTTGGCTATTTAAACTTTGGCTATTTAGAGGAAAAGAGATAAAGGTCCTACCCCTCACTTGGTGTATCGCCAGTAGACTACAATCAGTAAATCGTTTGAATTCTGTATCAACCCTATCTTACGGAGGGGTTAGGCCGAGTTGTTATGGAAAATAAGAAGATATTCCCTAGAGAACAAACTACAAAGCAAGGAAAAATAGCCCTAGAAGGCTTTATAAGAAAGAAAGCTCAAATGAACTATGTTAGAGATGCCCAAGACCCATAGTAGTAAGCTATATTTTGACAACCATGTCCATGGAGCGATGAAGTTGGAACCTATCACTTTTATCTAAGAAGATACGTCAAGTTTGCACTATCTACATTGTGATAGCTTAGTGGTAAGGGCTATAGTAGAATGCAATGTACTGAAACGAATGTTGGTGGACAATGTGAGCTCAGTTAACAGTGAGGCCACCCATGAAAAGATATTAGTGGATCATGAGTTGACCCCCATGACATTTCCATTCTATGTTTTTTTTTTTTTGTAATAGGATCATGCAAGAGAAAAATCCACCCTTGTGGTGAAGATAGAAACCTCCTTAAGTGGGTCGTTATTATATGGACTTT
>NW_019262718.1:10683-12193 GCF_002742605.1 Olea europaea var. sylvestris | reverse complement strand
GGGGGGGGGGGGGGGGGTTCTTGTTTGCATACTCGGAATGGGATGTACTTAGGTGGGGAAGACATAGTCTTGGAGTTCGGTCGTGGATTACCGTGAGTTCAACTTGGTTGCTTGCTGAGTTATTTGATATTCATTTCATACTTGAGACTGAGTTATCTACTAATTAGAGTTTGTCAGTAAATGATATTTCTCAATTTTTTTTCCCGTCAATTGAATTTGATTGCCTATTACGATAGGAACATGGAAAAATTATATCTTGAGCGCCAATAATCAATTATATCAACAATCGGCTCCAACAATTGCAAGTAGTCGGTGAAAGTTAACTTAAGCGATCTAAACATGCTTTAATTAACAAAACAGCATTTAGATCAAATGCGGAATAAAATGGAATCAGAAACATACCTCCAGCCATTGCTATTCACACACGTTCAAGAATTCCGATTTGATGCTTCTAAACCTGACTCAACCTCAATTAGATGGCGTATTTTCAACTGTAGGAGATTGAAAGGCTTAGGGACCCAATCGGTGGAAAAACCTGAATATATATATGCTCTATCCATCATGGAGCAGTTATCAACCGAACAAAACGTGGGAAAGGCAGTTGGAATATGTGGACCACATTTAGATTCGGTTTTGTCATTGAAATACCTAACTTCATGGAAGGAGAACTAACAGTCGGTTAAAGATTCACCAATCATGGGAATTCCTATGAGTTCACTTACGAACCAGCAAAAGTAAGGTGATTCTCATCAAATGACATCCCCAAAACGGTGATTATCTTTGTGTTCCATAGAGATTAATCACATGAGCAAAACTTCATGTTGTTATTTTGTATTTTCAATAGTATGTTTACTATTTTACAACCTATGTATGCAAATATTGTTAATATACACTCCATTCCCGTTTAGTAGTGTGTACCAAGACGTTCATAGTGCGACTTTTTTCATTTGGAAGATTGATCCTACTCCAGGTTTTGTTTAGGCCCTAGCATTACCATTAACATGGGGTTCCGAACATTAATTGAGTCGGCCTACTACAGATGAGAAATCTGCTTGGACCGGCAAACTTGATATAACTATTAGAATTGGCAGTGGAATTGTTTTACTCCTGGGCATTCTTCTGCTTAAGAGCGTCGGGATTATGAGAACTCGAGAAATTTTAATCCTCCTATATTGTTAGACATGGACATTATGCATTCTTACATTGTTTATCAATTCTTGCAGCAAAAGGACACATTTGAAACAGGTCAAGAAGATAGCACATAGTACCAAGTTTGAAACATAAACCCAACAAACTTAAAATCTGTCTAGAGATTCACAACTTAACAGAATGTCACTGTCCACTTGACGACAACGAAGAAAAAAATCTTGATGGTATAAATATTAGCAACTCTTATCTTTCATAGGTCTCAAATTGTTGAGTAGATAAATGCCATACATTTCCATGCATAAGTTAACATTGCGTAAATCGGTTTGCAGCCCACCTGTTAACGTGCATATATATATATATA
>NW_019262718.1:0-1498 GCF_002742605.1 Olea europaea var. sylvestris | reverse complement strand
CATCAGGGGCATCACCACCGCAGAACAAAAATCGAAAAAAATTTCAACGACTCACTGCCTAACCACACCATTTGCAACCAACATTGCCTACAAGATCACCACCTCGCCGCCACCTATATAATCACACCATCTGCAACCACCAATCATGACCAACATATCACACACCACCACTAGAACACCGCTAGCTAACAACCCCCATGACGACAGCTAGATCTACCACTATGCCACTACTGCCACAAATAACCATACCACAAATAAAAATAAATAGTCATCAGAGTGAGAGAGAGATCTAAATCTGCCGATGATGAGATCGAAGAACCCGACTGGAGATCGAAGAGAGATGTGATGGAGCCATCGAGTGAGGTTGCTTCAGTGGAGTAGATGGAGAAAAAAACATAATCGCCGCCGATAAGGTTAACTCAATGGTTGCCGCCGTCGCCGTTATGAACCCTGCCGCCATCGCCGTGTTTTGTGATGAGAGAAGGGAGAGAATATGGAGAGATACCAAAGACGGTAGAGAGAGAAAGATGAGGAAAAATATTAGGGATTGGAAAATTGAATTGGGTGAAATTAATATTTAAATTATTAAATCAATACCTGATTTTTGCATAATGAAACTTCAGCCATGATTTTTGAATTGTGATGTTTAAACCCCTGCTATTGTGTAATTTCCTCTTAAAACTTTCCTAACCCAATACCCATATCCAAACCCAAATCGAAATCCTCATCTATCTCTACATCTATATCCAAAAGCTCAATTTCCTAATTTAAAACCTCGTGGGTTCTTACGATGTCAAGTTCGCAATCAAAAAATTATCTCAATCTTTAATGCCTATTGATGTCCGTCTCTTTCCATCTTTACACAGCGCTTCCTCCAATCGTGCACCTTGTTTTCTTTTCAAAATTAAGGTTTCTATTCTTCAATTTTATTTTTTATGCCCCTCTCTGTTAATGAACCTTCTTTTTATGTGTTTATAGTAGATTTATGTAAGACATGAGTAGAAGTTATCGATATGTGTCGATTCTATTTAATTATTTATTTATATAAAGATGGCTTTTGGATTACATTCAGCGTTCTGAGAATTATTGCATTGATTTTTTGCCTTTTATGTATGTAGATGTCTGTGTATGGAAAAGTGTAGTTAAAATTGGCCATTTTTGTTTATATTTTGCACATGGACCATGGTTTTACTTTTCTATAATTTGATATGTTTTGATCTAGGGTTTTGAACTTTTGACACAAGGGTTTGCAGAAATATAAAATTGCAATATGGTTTAATGGATTGGACTAAAGGGTTTTCAACACGGAATGCTTTTTGTTTTCAATGTCGACAGTTATGTGCGTCTGGATTTGTCACTTAATGTATTTCTTAAATTTTGACTATCCATAATCCCTCGTGTAATAATCACATTTGGTGCGGAATGCTGATGAACATGAATTAAAGAGAGGTCTTTCTTCAATTTTGAATTTGATTAAAGAAGTATATTACAACAACAT
>NW_019262717.1:35272-36874 GCF_002742605.1 Olea europaea var. sylvestris | reverse complement strand
GATTGATCGGTAGATATTTACAAAGATTTAGAAAGATTGTTTTTTTCCCCCCTTTTTCTTTCTTCTGGTACTATAAAAAGGACAGCGCTAGTTTGTAATTTACGTATGAAATACAGAAATCTTTTCCGGATTTTGTCTTCGGTACTATTTATTCTTTTGATGAGTTTGCAGAGATAACAAGTGAAACTATTAAAAGAACTCTTATAGGATAAATTTTTTCCAATCGCTAAAAAGAGATTATCGAAACCTTTTCAACTGGAAGTGGTTAGTTCTAATATTTCATTTTACATGAACAATACAATTATAAATAGATTTTAATGAGAACTTGAGATTCATATATAGAGTTATTGTTTACTTAGAGAGGATATCCTCACACACTTTAAGCCCTTACAAGGGGACTGGAGAAGGATGTTAAACTAGAAAATGAAGCTGGAACTACCTGTAAGTGATGTGTCTAGTTTAAAAAACTAAAGAGCTCCTGGAGCATCCCTCATGCTTATATTTACGCTGTTTCTCATTGTTCGTCTTCCAATACCAGCATTGCCTTTTTGCATCATTGCAACAAATTCTCCATAATCGATCCTTCCATCCTAAATAAACATGTTCATTGGATTGTTAGCAACACAAGCATTAATGAGACAAATTCCTAAATTTAGAGAAAATAAGGAGTTACCCTCAGTAACTTCTTGGACGTATCTTTTAAAACCAAAAAATTTATAGCCAATGTACAATGAAACAATCCATTTTGTCCTCCCAAGCTTTAGAAAACACTTAGCAGTTTTTGAGGTTTAGTTTGATCCAAAAATTGAACTTTTTAGCCTGAATAACCCATATTTGTTTCCCTGTATATAGAGTCATTGAAATAAGACCCCTCTTAAATGTATTTTAACTTACATTATCTTGATCCACTTCTTTAATAACATCTTCAAGGAGGACATCCGTCATGCCATGTTCTACACAAGCTTGCTGGAGTTCATCAATTGTAATATAACCACTTCCATCCTTGTCGAAATATTGGAAAGCTGCCATAAGATGTTCCTCGCGTTCTAGTTTGTTCAGGTGAATCGTTGCTGCAACAAATTCTCCATAGTCAATTGTTCCACTATTGTCTACATCAGCCTGCAAATCACAGCAATAGTTCAGCCACTGTGATTGCTTCAAAATTTGATTGAGAGCATAAGAACAGCAAACATAAGAGAATCCTAAGTTGATGATAGCCAAGCATTGATTGAAAGAGATGGAAGATGCTAAATCATGTAAATCATGAAGGGCAGGAGTATGGCAATTGCAGGCCTGTTAAACAGCTGGGACAGTTCTCTCATGTGACGAGGAAAAATGAATATGTAGAAGTTCCTCTTACTTCAATGAAAAACCCTTATGGCGGAACAGAATTTTATCAAGAACGTTCGTCGAATAAAAAGCCAGGGCAATCCCGTTAACAACATCTTTTCTATTTACTCATCTAAACTGTTTCTCTTTCAATTATAATCACATCCGTTCAAACGTGAATGTAACTTTGTTGTGAAGCACGTTGCTATACTAACAACCACTATAAGCCCTTGTTTGATTCTTATTATTTCTAAAATACATTTTTCTCTCTCT
>NW_019262717.1:31759-35141 GCF_002742605.1 Olea europaea var. sylvestris | reverse complement strand
CACAAGCAGTGGGTAGGCAGTTAGTGTAACAAACCAAGGATGCAAAAGCAGCAAACAAAATATAGAAACTGCTGCATATCTAGAAGCAATATGTAGATTCATGTGGTACCATGTTTGATTTTGTGGTTAGCCTGTCGCAAGACAAACTATACTTGGCTAAAGATGTTTTTATTTGACCTTAAACTCTCTATTGAGAAAATATTAGAAGGAAAACGTGACAAGTTCATGCTGGTGCTCATTACATACCCGCAAAGCCATCTTCTTCAACTTATTCATAGCAGAAAACTGTTTAAGACGAGAAAGTACAGCTGGATCCAGTGCTCTGTCAGGTGCAACACCATTTTCAGAAATCCAAGGATGACCTATTGAATTGCAACGTAGAAAGATATAACTACCTGATTGTTACCATGTAAATCATAGAAAACAGCATACAAAACAATTGACACACATAGCAATTTGAATGTGAACAACTTTGTATAATGACAAAGTTGATAATAGTTTGTGAATATTGATCGTGAACATTCTGTGTTTCAATCCCAATATTGAACACTCTACACCACAGTAATAGCCATTGGGCATAAATGTTTGCATAATTCACAATCACCAAAGCAGAGTTTTAAAAACAGGTCCTGCTGCTTGGAACGTTACTTGGCAATGTTCTCTTTAGAGCCATCAGAGATCCTAGATGGAGTCTTAGTCTCAATACAAAACTTAAGTCCTCTAAATCGCATGCTAGTCCCTGATCTTGAATACTAATCTGTGATGTTGCAAGGGGGCCCTTTGTTCATTAGTTCGAGAATATATAAGTAAATAACACTAATCATGCTATGTTCATTTAAATTTTTCAAGGACAATTGCGTAAATATTTATGATCCAAAATTCAGAGCCTCAAGTATCTACTCCAGCAAAAGGCAAAGTGAACATACATAATACTTCATGAGCAGTCAACCGCTCTGAAGGTCGCATGCATAACATCTTCCTAATAAGATCCTTTGCACTCTCTGATATTAATGGCCACGGGTCTGAATCGAAATCAATGTGTCCCATCAAAACAGCATCAAATATTCCTTGTTGTGTTTCTGAACAAATAAGCAGAAAACTTATCAATATATTTTACTAGGGAAATGAATATGCATAATCTTAATAGTAATCCAACTTACCAGCCCAAAAAGGCGGCACACCACTTAGCAATATATAAAGTATGACCCCTGCAGTCCACACGTCTGCTTCTGGTCCATAATGCTTCGAAAGCACTTCAGGTGCGACGTAATATGGGCTTCCAACCACATCCGTGAAAATCTGACCTGAAGCAGAAAGTCATATATCACCGATGAAGCAAATCTGCATAATAAGCTAAAAAATTTAAAGCTGAAATATATTTATGCCTGGCTTGAAGAAAACAGAGAGTCCAAAATCAATGGCTTTGAGAGAGAAATCATTGTCCTTGTTAACCAATAAGAAATTCTCAGGTTTAAGATCTCTATGCATAACCCCAAGCGAATGACAGGCCTCAACAACCCCTACAACAATCTTAGTCAATTCAGCTGCTTTTCTCTCACTGTAATGTCCCCTTTGAATAATGCGGTCAAACAATTCACCCCCAGCGCACAGCTCCATCACAATGTGAACATATAAAGGGTCCTCATATGCCCCTTTAATGGTGACAATATGCTTATGACCAGCCAAATGGTGCATTATCTGAATCTCCCTCCTAACATCATCTACATCTTCCTTAGAAATCAACTTCCTCTTCAATATAGATTTACAGGCGTATTCGATTCCCGTGGAAATTTCAGTGCACAAATAAGTAATGCCAAATTGGCCTTGCCCTAATTTACGGCCAAGCGTGTAAAGATCACGGATATTGGCAGTCCTGTGACCCAATACGAAATAAGGTTGATTTGTAGTGCCGCGATTCATGATCTTGGGACTCTGTTTTGGCTGATGGTCTTTGGAAAAATCTTGAGCCACGAGGAGCTGAGAGTTCGAGCTGTTTTCAGAAGAATTGGAGTGGTCGGATGATGGGTTGTTGCGCTTGTCTTCGGGCTGATTGTAGCCCTGAAATTGTTCGCTCCTGAAAGATCCACGGCATGTATTGCCCATCAAACAATCAAATTTCTTCTTCTCATCCAACTGCTTCTCACATCAAACACTGCAAATCAAGATTCAGATCACGAGGTTAACATCAAAAACTTGGAGTCAGAATCAAAAAAGAAGATAATGATACAAGAAATGATTATGAAAAACAAACATGCAATGATGAATCGTGAAAAGGAATAATAATTAATACATACAGAATATATGTGGAGATTTAGAGAAAATGGAATCTGGATCTAGAGTTAATTCGTAGAAAGTAGGGAAAAGGTAACCTACGAGACAGAGTCAAAGGTTATGATATTGTGTTGGAGCCTGTTAGAGGAAGATGATTGATGGATGGGTGGTAAGCTGTCTCAAACTCCACTTCCGTTCACCTTTCTTTTTGTATATTTGGATATTACAATAAATAGTATTATTTACATTAGATTTTCTTAAAATTTCTGGAAATTTAAAGTTGGGCTCCCCATCTTTTAAATAGCCTGAGGTTCTGGTCCTTGTAGGTCTCCAATAGATGGCAAAATACCTCCTTTGTGTCCAACATATTTAGCCCCTCATTGATCATCCTTTTTTTCAAAACTCGTTTTTAATCACATTCTCCTATAAAATAATTTTATACATAAATTCAAATTTTTTTGCCTATTTTTTAACATCTTATTCAAAAAATCACTATTTCAAAACACATTTCTCTTAAAAAGGGCTCAAATTGGTAAAATTGAATTCTTTAGTGATTTTGTGAGTTTTGCCTCCAAAGGTTATATTGCACGCCATTTAAATTGGATGTTAAATGATTTGATGGAGTTCACGACTTATTTTATATGTCTGAATGATGAGCCGATATAGCTTCTTTACAGCCTCTCATATGGGGGGAAGCATGGTGGATCAATAATAGGCCTTTCTAAAGGCATAGAAACTACATCTGAGGAAGA
The DNA here is from genome assembly GCF_002742605.1 of Olea europaea var. sylvestris. Classification (NCBI taxonomy): domain Eukaryota; kingdom Viridiplantae; phylum Streptophyta; class Magnoliopsida; order Lamiales; family Oleaceae; genus Olea; species Olea europaea. Next base: position 32,118 of record NW_019262717.1, on the reverse strand, counting down.
TGCAGATATACAGATACAGAAGAGGAGCTCCACCTGGCGTGAAAGTCTCCTTTATGGTTCTCGGTATCATGTGAACTCTTTTTTAACATATTTAAGTAATTTGGGGACTTAGAACTTACTTTTTGGAGTATGCGGACCCAAAAACATATTACTGGAAAGATTAGGGAGCTCAATCCTAATTTTTCCAAACAAATGTTAATAATGTTGTAGTGCTTGTTGCCTGGAAAGATCGCATGGTTATCATTAAAGTGGACCAGCTTACCTATGTCTTTCCAAGAGTAAATTTAACCAATAATCACTGAACTTTACACTTGATTACTATTTGCTCACTCATCTTTCACAGATTACTGAATGCTCAC
>NW_019262717.1:20239-27852 GCF_002742605.1 Olea europaea var. sylvestris | reverse complement strand
GCTTGACCAGTAGCCATATAGAAAGAGGTGTTAGAAAAAAATGAGTAAATGGCTCACTTTTGACACAATTTTCGTTGGAACCCATTGGTCCAATTCGGAAGATTAAAATTGATTTGTGTTCTCCTCCATAAGAATATCGAAATCACATATTTACTTGCCAAAAATGAAGTTCGGATGAATGAGAAATTGGAGCTCAAAATTAACCATTGAAAGATGGTTTATGTGGGAAAATGGCATTTGTCCCACATAAGAAAAAGAAGAAAGCATTAACCACTTTATATATGGCTATACTTTGAAAGGGTGTAATTGCCACGCGTTTTATATAACGTGATTTTATACCGCAAGCGCACGGTGTCAAGTTTTGTAGTATATTAAGGAATTGAAAAGTGTCAAACCCACAAGAATTGATATTCGACTTCCACTGAGTACTATAATTATGTCCGCGTTTACTTTATCTAGACAATCGGATGTTAAATTGATGTTTGAATGCTAAACTAATGTCGATGAATTTAATAATGCAAGAAAAGTGAGGCAATTTCTAAAGATTAAATCAGAATTTCGTACAGTCTAGGGAGTGATTTCACCGTATTATCAACATAATTCTCAATCCCTATAAATATTTTCATCAACTATTTCTCGAATTCATAGGCAAGAATCCTAAATTAATTCTATTTCCTCCTCTTGAGCATCAAATAGAACATATCTCTATATTTTAACCCCAATATCTCTATTCCGAAAATATATATAAAGATTATCACGCACTTGGTTCTTGTTTTACCCTCAAAGATTCGCACTTTCTCTTGAAACCTACAAATCTAGGTTATATTGTTCTTAGATCATGCCTAAATTTTCATCTCTTGAGCGTCAAATTTAGAACATCAATTCATTCAATTGGTGATCAGGCAATTGAAAGCATTAAGCAAGAACAATACAAATCAATTATGAAAAATTAGATGAAAACTATATAAAGAAATTAAATCATGTCTCAAATAGGTTACATCAAACCCTAGATTTAATAGTTTAGTTCAGTTCATGGTTGAGAAGAAAAACACAATAAAATACAAATTAAATCGCATGGAGAAGAGAAAGATAAGAAAAACTCAGTTTGCTACTTGATTCCTTCTCCAAATCCGGTGATTCTTCTCTCAATTTGTGTATCTCTTTGCCTCCACTTCTTCAGCCGTCCAACCCCTTGAAATTAGGTCTTTGGAATGTATTTATAGTGTGTAGGAGTTTTGGAAAGATTTGGGAATGAGTTGGGCCCAGAAAGAATGGTAAAAACCCAAAAAATTACTCCCGCAAGCGGCGCCTAGGCACTGCGATTTGGGCGCCTGGGCGCTGACTTTCTGTAAAAAATTACAGCAACATGGCGCCTAGGCGCTTGTGACAACTTTGGTTGCATTGCACAGCCTTCAATATTTTTATCATAATTCTTTCTTCCGATATCCGATTGAGGTGATTCAAGATGCGTTGAAAATTAATTCAAAGGGCTACAACTTTGCATCGGGCTTCATTCTCCAATTCGATTGTTTTCTGTGTCGAAAATGGGTCTCAATGTGAGATTAAAAATCCGGTGCAAAACTTTTCGGTTGGAAAATGATTTATGATCTTATCTTGACTAAATTTGATCCCTTTGACATCTTTCTTCATCCAATTGGCTTCCAGAACTCTCGGACCTTCATTCCAAGTTTCAACACAACTTTTGATTATGTACACCTTAGTCCTCAAACTTTGGATCTCTTACATTTTGGTCATTTCATCCAATTTCAACAACTTTTGCCTATTTTTTTCATTTGGCCTCTTTCATCACTTGTTTCTCCACTTCATCTATCCTTCAAAATAGCATGAAAACCACATGTTAGCACCTCTAAAATACATGAGAATCAACTAAATAATAAGCTTAATGGCCTTGATATGAAGAGTGAAATATCAGTCATCAGTAATCATGTGTAGCATATAGGCTCTCTCCATGTGCGCGCGTAGAGGTGTAAATCATGGACCAAAATAGTCTTTCGACTTTGAACTTGTGTGTGGGCGCGACCTGCGTACACGAATATTGAACCGAATGGAGCAAAAATTAGCCCGTTTGGAGTGTCCACGTTTTGCCACGTTTTGTAATTTTTTACTTTCTCCAACTGACCTTTGAGTTTCTAAAGCTGACAAAACTCCCAGAAATTGAAGCAACTCCAAATTTTATTGCTATGGAGTTTAATGAACAGATTTAACATATATTAAATCTCATAATTTTCCAACAATTGCAACACACGAAAATAGGAGAAAACATTCTGTATATTCTGACTCTACATCTCGATTTCTATTCAGCGCCGTCATTGTGGTGATATTGTTCAGGTACTAATCAGTTCGTCGGAGTAGTTTCTGCAATACTCAGATTCCACTGGTCTACCGTTACGTCCTAGGAAACAAACACTCAAATTAAATCTCAAGCGCTTACGGTGAGGGGGAGAGTATGTTTTAAGGAAACTGTGCTCGCACAAGTCTCGGGTTGAAAGTTCATCCGTTATTTATATATTTCTGTAATTTATTTGTGCGATTCATATAACTTATAGTTTTATTATTTTGTCGTTCCATTTATGTTTATTAAAAATTGATCTATGTTATTTGGCCAACTAAATTAGTTGATCAAATTAATTTGTATATTCTATTGAAAATTAAATCTACTAGATTTTGTCATGTTCACAGCATATACGGTATTCTGCAATTCTGGTATGTGTAAGTGCAAAATCGACATCTAAAGACAATATATGCATATATAGTAGACAACATATACGATATGCTAAGCTGTTGCAAATACAGTATACTGCATATACGGTAAGCTGTAAATATGGTATGTTGCATATACGGTATGTATAAATCCAACATGTAAAGTTCATATACGGTATGACTGAATCCGATTTCATCCACTACACTAAAATCCAACAAACTTAAAACGAATTCTAAAAAAAAAATTGATTTCTTATACTATTAATTTTAGAAACTATTTTTTGTTTGACTTTCAGAAAGAGCAACCGAATCGACCAACATGGATGAGACCCAAATTGTGCCTACTGATAATCAGGTTGTAAGCTCTGCTGTGGCTTAAGGGCCAAGTTCTGTTGTGGCTCAGACTGTAGCTAAATTGCCAAGTCATGTTATGAGTCAAACTGTGGCTCCAACAAATGGTCATACCGTGAATGTTCCGGTTAATTATGGAGAAAAATTGGAGAAATTCAATAACTTGAATTTCAAAAAGTGGCAGCAGAAAATGCTATTTTACCTGACCACTTTGAATCTTGCGAGATTCTTGACTGAGACTACTCCAAAACTCAGTAAGAGTGAGAGATATCTTCAAACAATCAGTGCACTTTATGCTCGGAACCATTTAGATTTCTAATGTCGAAACTATATTATGAACATCTTAACAAACACGCTATACAATGTGTATAGTACTACAAAAAATATTAAGGAGTGTGGGAGTCTTTGGATCGAAAATATAAGACTAAGGATGCCAGAGCTAAAAAGTTCATTGTCGGCAAATTCTTAGATTATAAGATGGTGGACTCCAAAATAGTTATCAGTCAAGTACAAGAACTCCAAGTGATTCATCACAAAATTCATGTCGAAGGGATGATTTTGAATAAAACTTTTCAAATGACTGCAATTATTGAAAAATTACCCCCGCGTGGAAAGATTTCAAGAATTATTTGAAGCACAAACGAAAGGAAATGAACGTCGAAAAACTAATTATTAGACTTCGAATTGAAAAAGATAACAAGAATTCTGAAAAGAAGTGTTTCAATCCTGGTATGACTAAAACCAATGTTGTGGAGCTTGGTCAAAGTAATATGACCTACAAAAATAAGTACGGGCCATCCGGTGGCAAAAGGACCAAACAAGGACCGAAATGTGGAATTTTTAAAAAAAAATTCAAGCGAAATGCTTCAATTTTGACAAAGGGGGCCATAAATCTTTGGAGTGCAGATTATCAAAGAAAAAGAAAAAAGCAAATGTAGTTGACTATATGGCACAAGATGTGTCGGAGCTGAATCTGTTAGCCATCATTTCTGAAGTGAATATGGTGGGTTCAAACCCTAAAAAGTGGTGGATTGACACCAGTGCTACTAGGCATGTGTGCTTTGATAAGAATCTGTTTGCTGCATTCGAAGCAATTGAGAATGGGGAGAAGTTGTTTACGGAAAATTCAACAACTTCTGAAATCAAAGGTCAAGGAAAAGTGATTCTAAAGATGACCTCGGGAAAAGAGCTTACTCTTAACAATGTGCTATATGTGTTGAAAATTCGCAAGAACTTAGTGTCCGAGTCGCTTTTGAATAAGCATTGTTTTCACATTATATTTGAGTCAGATAAAGTTATTTTGTCGAAAAGCGGAAAGTTTGTTGAAAATGTTATGTTTCCGATGACATGTTTAAATTGAATGTAATGGTTATTAAACTAAAAATGAATAAAGAAAATCCTTCTGATTACTTGCTTGAATCTTTCAATTTGTAGCTTGGTAGACTAGGACATGTTAACTATGATACTTTATGAAGACTAGTAAACTTGAATTGCATACTCGAGTTCCATATTGATTCCTAACATAAGTACGAAACTTGTGTTGAGACAAAATTGATAAGGTTATCATTTGAATCAATTGAATAGAACACAAAACCACTTGATTTAATTTATAGTGATGTGTGTGACTTAAAACTTATACAAATAAGAGGTGGCAAAAAGTATTTCATTACTTTTGTCGACGATAGTACCAAATACTGTTATTTGTATTTGCCAAAAGGTAAAGATGAAGTATATAGAAATTTATTTTCTATAAGAATGAAGTTGAAACTCAACTTAATAAGAAAATGAAGGTGCTAAGAAGCGATCGAGGTGGTGAGTATGAAGCGTCATTTGCTAAATTCTATGCACAACAAGAAATCATACATGAAATCACTGCACCTTATTCACCGCAACAAAATGATGTTGCTGAACGAAAAAATCGTACTTTAAAGAAAATAATGAATGCAATGTTAGTAAGTTCTGGGTTACCTCAAAACATGTGGAGGGAAGCTGTGTTATCAGCAAATTACCTTTTAAATAAGGCACCCCAAAAGAAAATGGAAAAAACCCCCATGAGCTATGGAAAGGAAGAACGTCTTCACATAAATACTTACAAGTATGGGGGTATCTTGCTAAAGTGGCCGTTCCAATACTGAAGAAGGTAATGATAGTGCCAAAAATAGTAGATTGCATCTTCATTGACTATGCACATAATAGTAGTGCTTATTGGTTTCTTGTGTATGATTCTAAAATTTAGACAGACACAAAAACACGATATTGGAATCAAGAAATGCTTCATTTTTTGAACATGTATTTTCATGCAAGTTGAAAGAAGAAGAAAGCTCCTCCAAACGAATATATGAGACGATGACTAGAAATAGTCATGACAAAGAATTAGGAGATGAAACTAAGGTTAGAAGTAGCAAACTAAAAAGGAAAGAAAAATCGTATGGTCCTGATTTTCTGACCTATACGCTAGAAAATGAACCTCAAAGTTATCAAGAGGCTATGAATTTCTCAGAAGGACCTCAATAGAAAGATGTCATTAAAAGTGAGATAGATTTCATATTGCAAAATCATACATGGGAGCTAGTGGATCTTCCTTCAGGAAGCAAACCACTAGGCTATAAATGGTTTTTTTAAAAGGAAAAATGAAAGCGGATGGAACAATCAAAAAGTACAAGGCCAAATTAGTAATAAAAGGTTACAAACAAAGGGAAGACCTTGATTACTTTGATACGTATTCTCCAGTGACGAGAATAACATTTATTAGGGTGATACTTGGGATTGCCGCTTTGCGAAATTTTAAAGTACATCAAATGGATGTGAAAACTGCCTTTCTAAATGAAAATTTATCAGAAGAAATCTATATGGAACAACTCGAGAGGTTTTCATCATTAGGGCAGGAAAGGAAAGTTTGTAAATTAGTGAAGTCACTATATGGTTTGAAACAAGCACCTAAACAATGACACGAAAATTTTGATAATGTCATGATAGAGAGTGGGTCTAAAATCAACTAGTGTGACAAGTGTGTGTAACATCAAAGACACTAAAGATGGTTATATTATTTTGTGTCTTTACGTTGACGATATGCTTATTGTTGCTAGTGACAATAAGATGATTGAATCCACTAAGAATATGTTAAATTCAAGATTTGACATGAAAGATATGAGTTTAGCTGATATTATACTTGGAGTCAAATCTCAAGAACATCATATGGGCTTGTTCTAAGTCAGTCACATTATGTGGACAAAATTTAAAAAGTTCAATAAGGATGGAACTGGCTTGGTTAGAACACCAATAGATTTGTGTTAATGCCTATCTAAAAACAAAGGTGGAAGTGTCTCTCAAGTAGAATACTCGAGAGTTATTGGAAGTCTAATGTACTTGATGAGTTGTACAAGACCAGACATAGCATACACTGTCAGTAAACTGAGTAGATACATGAATAATCCAGAAGCTGATCATTGGAAAAGAATAATAAGAGTACAGGTACTTAAGATATACGTGACTATGGACTACATTACACCAGATATCCAACGGTCATCGAAGGATATAGTGATGCTAATTGGATATCTGATATAAAAGACTCAAAGTCTACCAGTGGATTTGTGTTCACATTGGGAGGTACTGCCATATCGTGAAAATACTCTGAGCAAACAGTTATAGCTAGATCTACGATGGAATCTGAGTTTATAGCTCTAGATAACTGTATTGAAAAGGCCAAATGGTTGCGTAACTTCTTAGAGGATATTCCAAAATGGTCAAAACTTGTGCCAACAATTTGCATACATTGTCACAGTCAATCAGCAATAGGAAAGGCACAAAGTAATATATACAATGGTAAGTCTGGACATATATGTTGTAGACACAATACCATACGACAACTATTCTCAACTGAAGCTATCACTATTGACTATGTAAGGTCAAAATATAACATTGAGAATCCGCTAACCAAAGGGTTAAATAGAGAGTTAGTTGAAAAATCATCGAAATGAATTAGACTTAAGCCCTTGAATGAATAAGTCATTACAAAGGAAACCCAACCTAGTTGACTGGAGATCCCAAGATCTAAGTTTAAAGGGACAATTAATTGTAAAGACTTAATAAAATCACTGTGGGGGTGTTACCTCTTATCCATTCCTATAATGTAACAGTGAAACCCGTAAGGATGAAAGATAAGCAATAGGCTTTTAATGATTCTTATGCGTTGAAAATCGAGCCGAGTAATGCGGGTTACTTGTAATAAGAAATCACATATGTGAGAGAGAAGTGGGGTCGCTTTTAAGAGAAATTGTGTGGGGCTCAATTCTTAAGAATTCTCACAGAACCAGGCACATATTCATGGCCAAAACGAATATAATAATGAGAATTTAAATGTGTTAGGAAGAATCTTGTGTGAAGTATATCAAAATTTACATAAACGGCAGAACAGTTCAAGGATAACACGTCTACTAGTCAGCTAATAAAGTAAATATGCTTTCACAAGGGAAGGTTCAAAGGAAAATACCTACCTATCCCATGCAGGCTTCAACCATTGAACTTTATTACCAAGTCTCGTG
>NW_019262717.1:14198-16135 GCF_002742605.1 Olea europaea var. sylvestris | reverse complement strand
AAAAAAAAAAAGATTCATATACCTGGCATACTTATGAAGTATTTATTTATGCTTGGTGCCATGTAACCGCTAAACAATTATTGTTCACGATTCTAACCCACGTAATGAGCGATCAACTTCTACCCACTAGACGATTAATGGGATCAATGATAACCATAAGATGATTTTCAGTCAATTAAAATGATGTTCGGATGGTTGGGAGTCATGCTGATCGATCTACCATAGTGATAGTCGGTCTACCATAGTCGTAGTCATCACTATAACGGTAGTCGATCTACCGTAGTGGAAGTCAAACTAGCATAGTGGTAGTCGAATTAGCATAGCGGTAGTTGGACTAGCATAGCAATAGTTGATTGACCATAGTGGTAATTAAGCTTGCATAACGATAATCTATCTATTATAGTGGTAGTTAGACTAGCATAGTGGTTGTCCGACTAGCATAATGATAGTCGATCTATCATAGCGGTAGTTGGGCAATTATCTTCACTTGGTTGGCCATCGTAGTCCATTATTTCATTATTTATATCACATAGCATCCCACTTCATCCTGCATTAAAAGAAAAACGAAGTTTAGAAAAGAAAGTCAAAATCAAACATTTTTTACTTATTTGTTTTTCAAATAAATGACAATGTCGTTAGTCTTATGAGCTTCTTTATACTCTTGACCCATCAATAATTAAAAACGGCCAAATCATGTATTGCATACATTAAAGTAATAATTATTGATTAAAATCAACGTTCAAAGAGCACGATAAGTGACTCATGAAGGGTGCAAAACTCTTTGTATAAATTATAAAGTAAAACCCACTCTTTCTTACGATATATTGAAATATAACTTAGTTAACAAAATCAACAAGGGAGAGACTTTAGCATATATATATTTCATTGTGAAAAAGCAAGTTGAGAAACTCAAAAGCTGAAGAGAAATCATCTTGAGTGGAAGTCCACGAGACAAAAATAATGCCCTTTTTAATTCTCAAAATCAAACAATATTGATTAAATGAAACATCATGTAGCAGAACATAAGTCCATAGGTACATAAATACATGTACATATAATGCGTATATACTTATGTAATCTAGACTCAAATACTCACCAATGCGGCTATGAGGTTGAAGCCAACAATGTTCAAATGTTTGGTAAAAGTGTATCTACACTTGTATATGTGCATTGAGTGGCTAAAGCAACATCAGTAGAGAACTTTATTTGCCTTAGTAAGAGAGTGTCGTAGGTCTTGTGAAGGCAAATCCAACAATCAAACAAACGCTTACTACAAGACCTAGAATACCTTGTTAAGAAACCCTTGTTCAATACTTAAGTGATAATTGGAGTTTAATATTCATGCACAAATCGGTTTAGCATAGGATAAATTAAAAATTATTGTGGTGAAATTATTTGGAAGCTTATTATGATTTCTTAGTTTTGAACATGAAATTTTTGTGATAAGCGAAGTGGGTCATTGTTTTCTTTTTGCTTGTGTGCTTGAGTAGTCTAGTAAATAGTTTTGCTTGGGATTAACAAAAATGTAAGTTTAGAGGTGTCGATTAGTGTATTTTACATGTTTATGTAGACTTTTAAATCTACTTAATTTGAATATTTGGGCTAATATCTACTAGTGTATACATTATTTTTTTATAGTTTAAACCCCAATTTGAAGATCAATAATGCAAGTGCTGAAGAATTATTAGGACTCAATGGACGAAATTGGAAGATGATTAGAAGATTACATAAATTTTGGTGATCAAATTTAATACTTTGTAAAATTTCAAGACTTAAATTGAAGAAATTAGAAATTGAGGAAACAACTTGGACATGATGAAAAGTTTGAGGACCACAATTGTCATGATAGAAAGTTAAAGGATATGAAAATAATAGTCCGATGATGAGAATGAAGAAGGACAAATATTAGAGGGCCTATTGTATAATTTAAAAAAAAA
>NW_019262717.1:0-2710 GCF_002742605.1 Olea europaea var. sylvestris | reverse complement strand
GTCCTTCGAGAACGATTTGGCTGTCAGAGGGAAAACTGCTGAAATTGCAGTCAAGGATTTCAGTTCTGGTTCATACGCAACAATTTTCAATAACGAGGTAAGCTTTATTGCAATGACATTTATATGTCGTTGATTGTCCTATATGATTTTTGCTATTTGCTTGGTTGAGGGGCTTTCCTTAACATGTTGATATTATGTGACTTCATTTCTGCATTACGTTTCAACTCATTTCTCGCTGGACTATAGTTACTGATGGCAGTGTGCACTTTTTGTTTTCTGCAATTGATCCTCTGAAATTATAAATTGTTCTTACAGATGAGACGAAGGGTGAAGCAAGTCCCATTGGCATTCTATAAAGCAACTCCATCATGTTTGTTCTCGGAGTCTGACTTTCCTGGTTGGACATTCAGATTGAAGGATGAGGATCTAATTAGCCTTAATCAATAGGGTACAACAGTAAGTACATCTGAGGACAGGAATTGTTTAAACTGCATCAGCGCATAGAGAGCACATGAAGCAAGTTAAGGATGACTGAAAGAAAATTCTGCCAATCCTTGGTCCTTTCGTGCCACTGCTTCTGGAAGAAGTTATTCAGCTTTTGTGCCCATTTGAACATTTTTTTTTTCTCTCTTATAAACTGTAATTTTTTTTTTCCTTATAAACTGTAATGGGTGTTGAGCTAGTTTTAGGTTGTCAATGCTCCTGATTCAGCAGCAAATGATTTCAATAATAGTTTACTAATGATTTAATTACTAACATTTTTGTAGTCTATTGGTCTGGTCAGTGTAGCTGCTTTAACTCTTTATGTCAATATATCGATATAGCATGATGAGATGAATAGTGGCGGCAGACAATTATTCAATTTTTTGCTCAGTATTTCGCCTAAAGGTTTGTAATATTATGGAAAAGGAGAATCAAGTGCCTTTTTCTTTTATTGATTAGGGAAGAGAACGTCTGATGGTGAGAAGTCACCCTTGTCTGGTTTGTTCTACGACTGTTTTCAGTTACAGAATTGGTGATGTCCCATTGCTGGTTCTATTGTAGAACCTGAAACTCAAACTTTAGGAAATATAAAATGAAAACTACGTGTCATTTGCTTCTAGTATAGTACCCCGATTAGTCTGTTTATGAATTCAGTTCTATCAAACTGCTTCAAGCTTAATGGTTCATCGGTAGTGTTTCTTTTATGCCCAATTCACCCGTTGTTTATGTGATATACAAACTGGAAGTATACGACACTATATATTTGTTATACATTTGCAATCTATACAACAAATATGACTGATCCACAAGCATTAGATGACTTACCTTCTTCTAGCCTTCATCTTATTATCATGCTGATGATGTCATGTACTTGAAGCTTCTGGCATATAAATCTACACGAAATGGGAGGGTTATATCATAAATGTGGCTCATCTTGAGACTATATTTCAATATATGGATCGCATGCAAGAATCAAAGGGTAAAGTTTGTGTGACTGGTGCCGCTGGGTTTCTGGCTTCATGGCTGATCAAGCGACTTCTTTTGTCTGGTTATCATGTCACTGGGACAGTTAGGGACATAGGTACGTATTATGTATATAGCTGCTCAAATTTATTGTATGTTTATAGCCTATCTGAATTACTAACACAATATATAAGCAGAAAATGTGAAGAAAGTGGGTCATCTATGGAAGGTGGAAGGAGCAAAAGAGAGACTGTTTCTGGTGAGGGCCGACCTAATGGTAGAGGGAAGCTTTGACGAGGCAGTTATGGGATGCAGTGGTGTGTTTCACACTGCTTCACCTGTCTTAGGACGCCCCACTTCCGATCCAAAGGTGTGAGAATCATCTAATTCTTGGCAATGTTTAATTTGACGGTCTGCTCAAGCAGCTAGTTTTGACTGGAACATACAGGGTGAAATATTGCAACCAGCAATTGATGGTACGCTGAATGTTCTGCGCTCGTGCCAAAAGAATCCATCTCTAAAGCGTGTGGTACTCACCTCTTCTTCTTCGACAGTAAGGGCAAGAGATGATTTTGATCCCCGCGTACCACTGGACGAGTCATCTTGGAGCTCTGTTGAACTCTGTGAGAGACTCAAGGTACATACTACAATTGCCTGATTAATCGCCAGATTTTAGCTAGGCCTTAATTGTTGTAATTATCGTACTAGATTTGGTATGCATTGTCAAAAACTCTAGCAGAGAGGGCTGCATGGGAATTCTGTGAAGAAAACAAGATCGATCTAGTTACTGTTCTTCCCTCATTTGTCATTGGACCAAGTTTGCCTCCTGATTTATGCTCTACTACAGCCGATGTCCTAGGCTTGCTCAAAGGTAGGTACTTACCAATTTCTTCTTATATGAATATCGCTTCTATTGTTGTTTCTAAACCACAACACTATGAAAAGGGGAGACGGAAAAATTTAAGTGGCATGGAAGAATGGGATATGTTCATATTGACGACGTTGCGCTGTGCCACATTCTTGCATATGAAAGTGAAACTGCCAGGGGACGTTACCTTTGTTCCTCAACTGTTATTGACAATGATGAACTAGTGTCTATTCTGGCTGCACGATATCCATCACTGCCTATTCCTAAGAAGTTAGTACAATTACTATCATATACATTAAACTAAAATTCTGAGATACTATACATTTTTCATTGCTACTGAGAATGATGTTTGGTTCAATTGCCAGGTTTGAGAAAGTTGATAGGCCATACTATGAA
>NW_019262716.1:9223-22679 GCF_002742605.1 Olea europaea var. sylvestris | reverse complement strand
TTTTCTGTCCAGCACTTCTTCAATTGATATAATTAATAAGGAAATTAATTATTCGGAGGCCCAAACGATGGAATTTAGCTAAAATCCCATGATCCTGGGTCTGTGCCTCGAGTCCAATTTCGTGGGTCGTTTCCAATCAACCTGCCAAATTTCGGCCCATTCTGACACCATTGCGCAAAATGACAAAATTGCCCCTGGTGCGGTTTATCTTTGTTAATTTTCTGTCCAACACTTCTTCAACCTGACATAATTAATCAGGAAATTAATTATTCGGAGGTCTAAATGAAGGAATTTGGATAAAATCTCGTGATCCCAGATCAGTGCCCCGAGTCCAATTTCGCAGGCCATTTCGAATCAACCTGCAAAATTTCAGCCCATTCCGAAACTGTCACGCAAATGACGAAATTGCCCCCTGTGCAGTTTATCTTTGTTAATTTTCTGTCGAACACTTTTTCAACCTGACAAAATTAATGAGGAACTTAATTATTCGGAGGCCCAAACGAAGGAATTTGGTTAAAATCTCGTGATCCAAGGTCTGTGCCCCGAGTCCAATTTCTCGGGCCGTTTCCAATCAACCTGCAAAATTTCGGCCCATTCCGATACCGTCACGCAAATGACGAAATTGCCCCCGGTGCGGTTTATCTTTGTTAATTTTCTGTCCAATACTCCTTCAACCTGACATAATTAATAAGGAAATTAATTATTTGGAGGCCCAAATGAAGGAATTTGGCCAAAATCCAGTGATCCCGGGTTCGTGCCCCGAGTCCAATTTCGCAGGCCGTTTCCAATCAACCTCCAAATTTTGCCCCATTCCGACACTGTCGCACCAAATGACAAAGTTGTCCCTGGTGTGGTTTATCTCTGTTAATTTTCTGTCCAACACTTCTTCAACCTGACATAATTAATAAGGAAATTAATTATTCGGAGGCCCAAACGAAGGAATTTGGCTAAAATCCCGTGATCCAAGGTCTGTACCCCGAGTCCAGTTTCGTGGGCCGTTTCTAATCAACTTGTCAAATTTCGACCCATTTCGACACCGTTGCGAAAAATGACAAAATTGCCCATGGTGCAATTTTTCTTTGTTAATTTTCTGTCCAACACTTCTTCAACCTGACATAATTAATAAGGAAATTAGTTATTCGGAGGCCCAAATGAAGGATTAGGCTAAAATCCCATTATCTCGGCCCTAGTCCAATTTTTTGGGCCATTTCCAATCAACATGCCAAATTTTGGCCCATTCCGACACCATCGCGAAAAATGAGAAAATAGCCCCTAATACGATTTTGATTTGTTAATTTTCTATCCAACACTTCTTTAATCAAACATAATTAATAAGGAAATCAATTATTCGGAGGCCCAAACGAAGGAATTTGGCTAAAATCTCGAGATCCCGAGTCTGTGACCCAGGTCCAATTTTGCGGGCCGTTTCCAATCAACCTCCAAATTTCACCCCATTCCGACACCGTCGCTCCAAAGGGCAAAATTGTCCCTGGTGTAGTTTATCTCTATTAATTTTCTGTCCAACACTTCTTCAACCTGACATAAATTAATTATTCGGATGCCCAAACGAAGGAATTTGGCTAAAATCCCATGATGTAGGGTCTGTGCCCCGAGTCCAATTTCGCGGGCCATTTCTAATCAACTTGCCAAATTTCGGCCCATTCCGACACTGTCGCTAAAAATGATAAAATTGCCCATGGTGCGGTTTTGTTTCGTTAATTTTCTGTCCAGCACTTCTTCAACCTGACATAGTTAATAAGGAAATTAATTACTCGGAGGCCCAAACGAAGGAATTTGGGTAAAATCCCGTGATCCCAGGTCAGAGCCTCGAGTCCAATTTCGCAGGCCGTTTCCATCAACATGCCAAATTTTGGCCCATTCCGACACCGTCTCGAAAAATGACAAAATAGCCCTTGGTACGGTTTCGCTTTGTTAATTTTTTGTCCAACAGTTCTTCAACCTGACATAATTAACAAGGAAATTAATTATTCGGAGGCCCAAACGAAGGAATTTGGCTAAAATCCCGTGATCCCGGGTCTGTGCCCCGAGTCCAATGTCATGGACGGTTTCCAATCACCCCGCTAAATTTCAGCCCAGTCCGGCACAGTCTCGCCAAATGACGAAATTGCCCCTGGTGCGACTTTTCTTTGTTCATTTTCTGTCCAGCACTTCTTCAACCTGACATAATTAATAAGGAAATTAATTATTCGGAGGCCCAAACGAAGGAATTTGGCTAAAATCCTGTGATCCCGGGTCTGTGCCCTGACTCCAATTTCGCTGGCCGTTCCCAATCAAGCTACTAAATTTCGGCCCATTCTGACAGCATCGTGACAAATGACAAAATTGCCCACGGTGTAATTTTGCTTTGTTAATTTTCTGTCGTACACTTCTTCAACCTGACATAATTAATAAGGAAATTAGTTATTCAGAGGCCCAAACGAAGGATTTGGCCAAAATTCCATTATCCCGGGTCTGTGCCCCTAGTCCAATTTTCCGGGCCATTTCCAATCAACATGCCAAATTTTGGCCCATTCCGACACCGTCGCGAAAAATGAGAAAATAGCCCCTGGTACGGTTTTGATTTGTTAATTTTCTATCCAACACTTCCTCAACCTAACATAATTAATAAGGAAATTAATTATATGGAGGCCCAAACGAAGGAATTTGGCTTAAATCTCGTGATCCCAAGTCTGTGCCCCGAGTGCAATTTCGCATGCCGTTTCCAATCAACCTGCCAAATTTCGGCCCATTCCGATATCATCACGTAAATGACGAAATTGTCCCCTGTGCAGTTTATCTTTGTTAATTTTCTGTCCAACACTTCTTCAACCTGACATAATTAATAAGGAAATTAATTATTCTGAGGCCCAAATGAAGGAATTTGGCTAAAATCCCATGATCTCGGGTCTGTGCCCCGGGTCCAATTTCGCGGGCCGTTTCCAATCACCCATGATCTCGGGTCTGTGCCCCGGGTCCAATTTCGCGGGCCGTTTCTAATCAACCTCCAAATTTTGCCCCATTCCGACACCGTCGCTCCAAAGGACAAAATTGTCCCTGGTGCGGTTTATCTCTATTAATTTTCTGTCTAACACTTCTTCAACCTGACATAATTGATAAGGAAATTAATTATTCGGAGGCCCAAACGAAGGAATTTGGCTAAAATCCCGTGATCCAGGGTCTGTGCCCCGAGTCCAATTTCGCGGGCTGTTTCTAATCAACTTGCCAAATTTCAGCCCATTCCGACACCGTCGCGAAAAATGAGAAAATTGCCCCTGGTACGGTTTTGTTTCTTTAATTTTCTGTCCAACACTTCTTCAACCTGACATAGTTAATAGGGAAATTAATTACTTGGAGGCCCAAACGAAAGAATTTGGCTAAAATCCCGTGATCCCGGGTCTTTGCCCCGAGTCCAATTTCGCTGGCCGTTTCCATCAACATGCCAAATTTTGGCCCATTCCGACACCGTTGTGAAAAGTGACAAAATAGCCCTTGGTACGGTTTTGCTTTGTTAATTTTTTGTCCAACACTTCTTCAACTTGACATAATTAATAAGGAAATTAATTATTCGGAGGCCCGAACGAAGGAATTTGGCTAAAATCTCGTGATCCTGGGTCTATGCCCCGAGTCCAATTTCGCGAGCTGATTCCAATCATCCTGCCAAATTTCGGCCCAATCCGACACAGTCGCGCCAAATTACGAAATTGTCCCTGGTGCGGTTTTTCTTTGTTCATTTTCTGTCCAACACTTCTTCAACCTGACATAATTAATACGGAAATTAATTATTCGGAGGCCCAAACGAAGGAATTTGGCTAATTTCCCGTGATCCCGGGTCTATACCCCGGCTTCAATTTCGTGGACCGTTCGCAATCAACCTGCCAAATTTCTGCCCATACCAACACCGTCGTGACAAATGGCAAAATTGCTCATTGTGCGATTTTGCTTCGTTAATTTTCTGTCCAACATTTCTTCAACCTGACATAAATAATAAGGTAATTTTTTACTCGGAGGTCCAAACGAAGGAATTTGGCTAAAATCCCGTGATCCCGGGTCTAAGCCCAGAGTCTAATTTCGCGAGCCGTTTCCAATAAACCTGCCAAATTTCGGCCTATTCCGACACTATCGCGACAAATGACAAAATTGCCCATTGTGCGATTTTGCTTTGTTAATTTTCAGTCCAACACTTCTTCAACCTGACATAAATAATAAAGAAATTTATTATTCGAAGGTCCAAACGAAGAAATTTGGCAAAATTCCCATTATCCCAGGTCTGTGCCCCTAATCCAATTTCTCGAGCCATTTCCTATCAACATGCCAAATTTTGGCCCATTCCGACACTGTCGTGAAAAATGAGAAAATAGCCCCTGGTACGGTTTTGATTTGTTAATTTTCTGTCCAACACTCCTTCAACCTGACATAATTAATAAGAAAATTAACTATTCGGAAGCCCAAACAAAGGAATTCGGCTAAAATCCCGTTATCCCGAGTCTGTGCCCCGAGTTCAATCTCGCGTGCCGTTTCCAATCAACCTGCTAAATTTAGGCCCATTTCGAAATCATTTCCAAATGACAAAATTGTCCCTGGTGCGGTTTATCTTTGTTAATTTTCTGTACAACACTTCTTCAACCTGACATAATTAAAATTAATTATTCGGAGGCCCAAATGAAGGAATTTAGCTGAAATCCTGTGATCCCAGGTCTGTGCCTCGAGTCCAATTTTGTGGGCTATTTCCAATCAACCTGCAAAATTTCGGCCCATTCCGACACAGTCGTGCCAAATGACAAAATTGTCCCTGGTGCAATTTTTCTTTATTCATTTTCTGTCCAACACTTCTTCAACCTGATATGATTAAAAAGGAAATTAATTATTCGGAAGCCCAAACGAAGGAATTTGACTACAATCCCATGATCCCGGGTCTGTGCCCCGAGTCTAATTTCGCGGGTCTTTTCCAATCAACCTGCCAAATTTCGGCCCATTTCGACACTGTTGCGCTAAATGACAAAATTGCCCTTGGTACAGTTTATCTTTCTTAATTTTCTGTCCAACACTTCTTCAACCTGACATAATTAATAAGGAAATTAATTATTCAGAGGCCCAAACGAAGGAATTTGGCTAAAATCTCGTGATCCCGGGTCTGTGCCTCGAGTACAATTTCGCGGGCCGTTTCGAATCAGCCTGCCAAATTTCGGCCCATTCTGATACCGTAAACCAAATGACGAAATTGCCCCCGGTGCGGTTTATCTTGGTTAATTTTCTATCCAACACTTCTTCAACCTGACATAATTAATACGGAAATTAATTATTCGGAGGCCCAAACGAAGGAATTTGGCTAAAATCTCGTGATCCCGGGTCTGTGCCCCGAGTCCAATTTCGCAGGCCGTTTCCAATCAACCTGCCAAATTTCGGCTCACTCCGATACCGTCATGCAAATGACGAAATTGTCCCCGGTGCAGTTTATCTTTGTTAATTTTTTATCCAACACTTCTTCAGCCTGACATAATTAATACAAAAATTAATTATTCGGAGGCCCAAATGAAGGAATTTAGCTAAAATCTCGTGATCTCGAGTCTGTGCCCCGTGTCTAATTTCGTAGGCTGTTTCCAATCAACCTGTCAAATTTCAGCCCATTCCGATACCGTCACGCAAATGATGAAATTGCCCCCGTGTGGTTTATCTTTGCTAATTTTCTGTCTAACACTTCTTCAACCTGATATAATTAATAAGGAAATTAATTATTCTGAGGCCCAAACGAAGGAATTTGGCTAAAATCCCGTGATCCTAGGTCTGTGTCCCGGGTCCAATTTCGCGGGCCATTTCCAATCAACCTCCAAATTTCGGTACATTCCAACACCGTCACGTCTAATAAAAAAATTGTCCCTGGTGCGGTTTATCTCCTTTAATTTTCTGTCCAACACTTCAACCTGACATAAATAATAAGGAAATTTATTATTCGGAGGTCCAAACGAAGGAATTTCGCAAAAATCCCATTATCCCGGGTCTGTGCCCCTAGTCCAATTTCCAGACCATTTCCAATCAAAATTCCAAATTCTAGCCCATTCCGACACCGTCGCGAAAAATGAGAAAATAGCCCCTGGTACTGTTTTGATTTGTTAATTTTCTGTCCAACACTTCTTCAACCTGACATAATTAATAAGGAAATTAACTATTCGGAGGCCCAAACGAAGGAATTCGGCTAAAATCCCGTTATCCCAAGTCTGTGCCCCGAGTTCAATTTCGCGTGCTGTTTCCAATCAACCTGCTAAATTTCGGCCCATTTCGAAATCGTTTCCAGATGAAAAAATTATCCCTGGTGCGGTTTATCTTTGTTAATTTTCTGTACAACACATCTTCAACCTGACATAATTAAAATTAATTATTCAGAGGCCCAAACGAAGGAATTTAGCTAAAATCCCGTGATCCCGGGTATGTGCCTTGAGTCCAATTTTGTGGGCTGTTTCCAATCAACCTGCCAAATTTCGGCTCATTCCGACGCAGTCGTGCCAAATGACAAAATTGTCCCTGGTGCGGTTTTTCTTTATTCATTTTTTGTCCAGCACTTCTTCAACCTGTTATAATTAATAAGGAAATAAATTTTTCGGAGGCCCAAACGAAGGAATTTGGCTAAAATCTCGTGATCCCGGGTCTATGCCCCGAGTCCAATTTCGCGGGTCGTTTCCAATCTACCTGCCAAATTTCGGCCCATTCCGACACCGTTGCGCTAAATGACAAAATTGCCCTTTGTGTGGTTTATCTTTGTTAATTTTCTGTCCAACACTTCTTCAACCTGACATAATTAATAAGGAAATTAATTATTCGGATGCCCAAACGAAGGAATTTGGCTAAAATCTCGTTATCCCGGGTTTGTGCCCCGAGTCCAATTTCGCAGGCTGTTTCCAATCAGCCTGCCAAATTTTGGCCCATTCCGATAACGTCGCGCAAATGACGAAATTACCCCCGGTGCGGTTTATCTTTGCGAATTTTCAGTCTAACACTTCTTTAACTTGATATAATTAATGAGGAAATTAATTATTCTGAGGCCCAAACAAAGGAATTTGGCTAAAATCTCATGATCCCGGGTCCGAGCCCTGACTCCAATTTTGCGGGCCGTTCCCAATCAAGCTGCCAAATTTCGGCCCATTCCGACACCGTCGCGACAAATGACAAAATTGCCCATGGTACGATTTTGCTTTGTTAATTTTCTGTCAACACTTCTTCAACTTGACAAAAATAATAAGGAAATTTATTATTCGGAGGTCCAAACGAAGGAATTTGGCAAAAATCCCATTATCCCGGGTCTGTGCCCCTAGTCCAATTTCCAGACCATTTCCAATCAACATTCCAAATTCTAGCCCATTCCGACACCGTCGCGAAAAATGAGAAAATAGCCCCTGGTACTATTTTGATTTGTTAATTTTCTGTCCAACACTTCTTCAACCTGACATAATTAATAAGGAAATTAACTATTCGGAGGCCCAAACGAAGGAATTCGGCTAAAATTTGGTTATCCCGAGTCTGTGCCCCGAGTTCAATTTCGCGTGCCGTTTCCAATCAACCTGCTAAATTTCGGCCCATTTCGAAATCGTTTCCAGATGACAAAATTGTCCCTGGTGCGGTTTATCTTTGTTAATTTTCTGTACAACACTTCTTCAACCTAACATAATTAAAATTAATTATTCGGAGGCCCAAAGGAAGGAATTTAGCTAAAATCCTGTGATCCCGGGTCTGCGCCTCGAGTCTAATTTTGTGGGCTGTTTCCAATCAACCTGCCAAATTTCGACCCATTCCAACACAGTCGTGCCAAATGACAAAATTGTCGCTGGTGCAATTTTTCTTTATTTATTTTCTGTCCAGCATTTCTTCAACCTGATATAATTAATAAGGAAATTAAATATTCGGAGGCCCAAACGAAGGAATTTAGTTAAAATCCGTGATCCCGGGTCTGTGCCCCGTGTCCAATTTCGCGGGTCGTTTCCAATCAACCTGCCAAATTTCAGCCCATTCCAACACCGTTGCGCTAAATGACAAAATTGCCCTTAGTGCGGTTTATCTTTGTTAATTTTCTGTCCAACACTTCTTCAACCTGACATAATTAATAAGGAAATTAATTATTCGGAGGCTCAAACGAAGGAATTTGGCTAAAATCTCGTGATCCCGGGTCTGTGCCCCGAGTCCAATTTCGCAGGCTGTTTCCAATCAACCTGTCAAATTTCGGCCCATTCCGATACCGTCACGCAAATGACGAAATTGCCCCCAGTGCAGTTTATCTTTGCTAATTTTCTGTCTAACACTTCTTCAACCTGATATAATTAATAAGGAAATTAAATATTCGGAGGCCCAAACGAAGGAATTTGGCTAAAATCCCGTGATCCCGGGTCTGTGCCCCGAGTCCAATTTCGCAGGCTGTTTCCAATCAACCTGTCAAATTTCGGCCCATTCCGATACCGTCACGCAAATGACGAAATTGCCCCCAGTGCAGTTTATCTTTGCTAATTTTCTGTCTAACACTTCTTCAACCTGATATAATTAATAAGGAAATTAAATATTCGGAGGCCCAAACGAAGGAATTTAGTTAAAATCCGTGATCCCGGGTCTGTGCCCCGTGTCCAATTTCGCGGGTCGTTTCCAATCAACCTGCCAAATTTCAGCCCATTCCAACACCGTTGCGCTAAATGACAAAATTGCCCTTAGTGCGGTTTATCTTTGTTAATTTTCTGTCCAACACTTCTTCAACCTGAGATAAATAATAATGAAATAAATTATTCGGAGGCCCAAACGAAGGAATTTGGCTAAAATCCCGTGATCCCGGGTCTGTGCCCCGAGTCCAATTTCGCAGGCTGTTTCCAATCAACCTGTCAAATTTCGGCCCATTCCGATACCGTCACGCAAATGACGAAATTGCCCCCAGTGCAGTTTATCTTTGCTAATTTTCTGTCTAACACTTCTTCAACCTGATATAATTAATAAGGAAATTAAATATTCGGAGGCCCAAACGAAGGAATTTAGTTAAAATCCGTGATCCCGGGTCTGTGCCCCGTGTCCAATTTCGCGGGTCGTTTCCAATCAACCTGCCAAATTTCAGCCCATTCCAACACCGTTGCGCTAAATGACAAAATTGCCCTTAGTGCGGTTTATCTTTGTTAATTTTCTGTCCAACACTTCTTCAACCTGACATAATTAATAAGGAAATTAATTATTCGGAGGCCCAGACGAAGGAATTTGGCAAGAGTCCCGTTATCCCGGGTCTGTGCCCCGAGTTCAATTTCGCATGCCCTTTCCAATCAACCTGCTAATTTTCGGCCCATTCCGAAACCGTCGCGCCAGATGACAAAATTGCCCCTGGTGCGGTTTATCTTTGTTAATTTTCCGTACAACATTTCTTCAACCTGACATAATTAAAATTAATTATTCGGAGGCCCAAACGAAAGTATTTGGCTAAAAGCTCATGATCTCGGGTCTGTTCCCCGAGTCCAATTTTGCAGGCCGTTTCCAATCAACCTGCCAAATTTCGGCCCATTCCGACACAGTCGTGCCAAATGACAAAATTGTCCCTGATGCGATTTTTCTTTGTTCATTTTCTGTCCACCACTTCTTCAACTTGGTATAATTATTAAGGAAATTAATTATTCGGAGGCCCAAACGAAGGATTTTGGCTAAAATCCCGTGATCCCGGGTCTGTGCCCCGAGTCCAATTTCGCGGGTCGTTTTCAATCAACCTGCCAAATTTTGGCCCATTCTGACACCGTTGCGCTAAATGACAAAATTTCCCCTGGTACGGTTTATCTTTGTTAATTTTCTATCCAACACTTCTACAACCTGACATAATTAATAAGAAAATTAATTATTCAGAGGCCCAAACGAAGGAATTTGGCTAAAATCTTGTGATCCCAGGTCTGTGCCCCGAGTCCAATTTCGCAGGCCATTTCCAATCAACCTGCCAAATTTCGGCCCATTTCGATACCGTCACGCAAATGACGAAATTGCCCACGGTGCGCTTTATCTTTGTTAATTTTCTATTCAACACTTCTTCAACCTGACAAAATTAATAAGGAAATTAATTATTTGGAGGCCCAAATGAAGGAATTTGGCTAAGATCCCGTTATCCCTGGTTTGTGCCTCGAGTCCCATTTCGCGGGTCGTTTCCAATCAACCTGCCAATTTTCGGCCCATTCCGACACCGTCGCGCCAAATGACAAAATTGCCTCCGGTGCGGTTTATCTTTGTTAATTTTCTGCACAACACTTCTTCAACCTGACATAATTAATAAGGAAATTAATTATTCGGAGGCCCAAACGAAGGAATTTGGATAAAATCTCGTGATCCTGGGTCTGTGCCCCGAGTCCAATTTCGCAGGCCGTTTCCAATCAACCTGCTAAATTTTGGCCCATTCCGATACCATCATGCAAATGACGAAATTGCCCCTAGTGCGGTTTATCTTTGTTAATTTTTTGTCCAACACTTCTTCAACCTGACATAATTAATAAGGAAATTAATTATTCTGAGGCCCAAACGAAGGAATTTGGGTAAAATCCGGTGATCCCGGGTCTAATTTCGCGGGCCATTTCCAATCAACTTCCAAATTTCGGCACATTCCGACACCGTTATGCCAAATGACAAAATTGTCCCTGGTGCGGTTTATCTCTGTTAATTTCTGTCCAACACTTCTTCAACCTGACAAAATTAATAAGGAAATTAATTATTCGGAGGCCCAAACGAAGGAATTTGGCTAAAATCCCGTGATCCAGGTTCTATGCCCCGAGTCTAGTTTCGCGGGCCGTTTCTAATCAACTTGCCAAATTTCAGCCCATTCTGACACCATCGCGAAAAGTAGTAAAAATTGCCCCTGGTGCGATTTTGTTTCGTTAATTTTCTATCCAGCACTTCCTCAACCTGACATTGTTAATATGGAAATTAATTGCTCGGAGGCCCAAACGAAGGAATTTGGTTAAAATCCCGTGATCCAAGGTCTGTGCCCCGAGTCCAATTTCGTGGGCCGTTTCCATCAACATGCCAAATTTTGGCCCATTCCGACACCATCGCGAAAATTGACAAAATAGCCCTTGGTACGGTTTCGCTTTGTTAATTTTTTGTCCAACACTTCTTCAACCTGACATAATTAATAAGGAAATTAATTATTCGGACGCCCGAACGAAGGAATTTGGCTAAAATCCCGTGATCTCGGGTCTGTGCCCCGAGTCCAATTTTGCGGGTTGTTTCCAATCAACCTGCCAAATTTCGGCCCATTCCGACACCGTCGCGCCAAATGATGAAATTGCCCCTGGTGTGGTTTTTCTTTGTTAATTTTCTCTCCAGCACTTCTGCAACTTGACAAAATTAATAAGAAAATTAATTATTCGGAGGCCCAAACGAACAAATTTGGCTAAAATCCTGTGATCCCGGGTCTGTGCCCCGAGTCTAATTTCGCAGGCTGTTTCGAATCAACTTGCCAAATTTCGACCCATTCCGACATCATCGTGCCTAATGACAAAATTGCCCCTGGTGCGATTTTTCTTTGTTAATCTTCTATCCAGCACTTCTTCAACCAGACATAATTAATAAGAAAAATAATTATTCGGAGGCCCAAACGAAGGACTTCGACCAAAATCACGTGATCCCGAGTCTGTGCCTCGAGTCCAATTTCGCGGGCCGCTTCCAAACAACCTGCCAAATTTCGGCCAATTCCGACACCGTCATGCCAAATGAGAAAATAGTCCCTAGTGTGGCCTATCTCTGTCGAACTGTCGAACACTTCTTCCACCTAACATAATTAATAAGGAAATTAATTATTCGTAAGCCCAAACGAAGGAATTTTGCTAAAATCCCGTGACCCCGGGTCTGCGTCCCAAGTCCAATTTCACGGGCCGTTTCCAATCAAACCTGCCAAATTTTGGCCCATTCCGACACCGTCGCGAATAATGACAAAATTGTCCTTGGTACGGTTTTGCTCCGTTAATTTTCTGTCCAGCACTTTTTCAACCTGACATAGTAAATAGGGAAATTAATAATTCAGAGGCCCAAACGAAGGAATTTGGCTAAAATCCCGTGATCCCGGGTCTGAGCCCACAGTCAAATTTCGCGGGCCGTTTCCAATCAACCTGCCAAATTTCGACCCATTCCGACACGTTGAGACAAATGACAAAATTGCCCCTGGTGTGGTTTTGCTTTGTTAATCTTCTGTATAGCACTTCTTCAACCTGACATAATTAATAAGGAAATTAATTATTCGGAGGCCCAAACGAAGGAGTTTGGCCAAAATCCCGTTATCCCGGGTCTATGCCCCGAGTCCAATTTCGCGGGCAACTTCCAATCAACCTGCGAAATTTCGGCCCATTCCAACACCGTCGCGCTAAATGACAAAATCGCCCCTGGTGCGGATTATCTTTGTTAATTTTCTGTCCAACACTTCTTCAACCTAACATAATTAATAAGGAAATTAATTACTCGGAGGCCCGAACGAAGGAATTTGGCTAAAATCGCGTGATCCCGAATCTATGCCTGGAGTCCAATTTTGAGGGCTGTTTCCAATCAACCTGACAAATTTCGGCCCATTCCGATATTGTCTCGAAAAATAACAAAATCGCCCATGGTGCGGTTTTGCTTTGTTGATTTTCTATGCAGCACTTCTTCAACCTGACATAATTAATAAGGAAATTAATTATTCGGAGGCCCAAACTTTGCTTTGTTAATTTTCTGTCCAGCACTTCGTCAACCAGACATAATTAATAAGGAAATTACTTATTCGGAGGCCCAAACGAAGGAATTTGGCAAAAATCCCGTGATCCCGAGTCTGTGCCCCGAGTCCAATTTCGCGGGCCACTTCCAATCAACCTACCAAATTTCGGTCCATTCCGACACCGTCACGACAAATGAAAAAATTATCCCTGGTGCGCTTTTGCTTTGTTAATTTTTAGTCTAGCACATCTTCAAACTAACATAATTAATACGAAAATCAACTATTCAGAGGCCTAAACGAAGGAATTTGGCTAAAATCCCGTGATCCTGGGTCTGTGCCCAGAGTCCAAATTCGCGGGCCGTTTCCAATCAATTTGCCAAATTTCGGCCCATTCCGACACCGTCGCGAAAAATAACAAAATCATCCCTGGTGCGGTTTTGGTTTGTTAATTTTCTGTCCAGCACTTCTTCAACTTGACATAATTAATAAGGAAATTAATTATTCGGATGCCCAAACTTTGCTTTGTTAATTTTCTGTCCAGCAGTTCTTCAACCTGACGTAATTAATAAGAAATTAATTATTCGGAGGTCCAAACGAAGGAATTTGGCTAAAATCCCGTGATCCAAGGTCTATGCCCCGAGTCCAATTTCGCGGGCCGCTTCAAATCAACCTGCCAAATTTCGGCCCATTCCGACACCGTCGCGACAAATGACAAAATTGCCCCTGTTGCGGTTTTGCTTTGTTAATTTTAAGTCCAGCACTTCTTCAACCTGACATGATTAATACGAT
>NW_019262716.1:0-8412 GCF_002742605.1 Olea europaea var. sylvestris | reverse complement strand
GTGATCCAGGTCTGTGCCCCAAGTCCAATTTCGCGGGCCATTTCCAATCAACCTGCCAAATTTCGGCCCATTCCGACATCGTCGTGAAAAATAACAAAATCGTCCCTGGTGTGGTTTTGATTTGTTAATTTTCTATCCAGTACTTCTTCAACCTGACATAATTAATAAGGAAATTAATTATTCGGAGGCCCAAACTTTGCTTTGTTAATTTTCTATCCAGCACCTCTTCAACCTGACATAATTAATAAGGAAATTAATTATTCAGAGGCCCAAACTTGGCTTTGTTAATTTTTTGTCCAGCACTTCTTCAACCTGACATAATTAATAAGGAAATTAATTATTCGGAGGCCCAAACGAAGGAATTTGGCTAAAATCCCGTGATCCCGGGTCTTTGCCCCGATTCCAATTTTGCGGGCTGTTTTAATCAACCTGCCAAATTTCGGCCCATTTCGACACCGTCGCCCCAAATGACAAAATTGCCCCTGGTGCAGTTTTTCATTGTTAATTTTCTATCCAGCACTTCTTCAACCTGACATAATTAATATGAAAATTAATTATTTGGAGGCCCAAACGAAGGAATTTAGCTAAAATCCCATGATCCCGGTTCTTTGCCCCGAGTTCGATTTCGCGAGCCGTTTCCAATCAACCTTCCAAATTTCGTCCCATTCCGACCCGTCGCGACAAATGATAAAATTTTCCCTGGTGCAGTTTCGCTTTGTTAATTTTCTGTCCAGCATTTCTTCAACCTGACATAATTAATATGAAAATTAATTATTTGGAGGCCCAAACGAAGGAATTTGGCTAAAATCCCGTGATCCCGGGTCTATTCCCCGGGTCTAATTTCGCAGGCCGCTTCCAATCAACCTGCCAAATTTCGGTCCATTCCGACACCATCATGACAAATAACAAAATTGATCTTAGTGCGGTTTTACTTTGTTAATTTTCAGTCCAGCACTTCTTCAACCTAACATAATTAATGCAAAAATTAATTTTTCGAGGGCCCAAATGAAGGAATTTCGCTAAAATCTCGTGGTCCCGGGTCTGTGTCCCGAGTCCAATTTCACGGGCCGTTTCCAATC
Source organism: Olea europaea var. sylvestris (assembly GCF_002742605.1). Classification (NCBI taxonomy): domain Eukaryota; kingdom Viridiplantae; phylum Streptophyta; class Magnoliopsida; order Lamiales; family Oleaceae; genus Olea; species Olea europaea. The sequence goes on along the minus strand of NW_019262716.1, from coordinate 7,333 downwards.
AACCTGCCAAATTACTGCCCATTCTGACACCGTCGTGAAAAATAACAAAATCGCCCCTGGTGCGGTTTTGGTTTCTTAAATTTCTGTCCAGCACTACTTCAACTTGAGATAATTAATAAGGAAATTAATTATTCGGAGGCCCAAATGAAGGAATTTGGCTAAAATCCCATTATCCCGGGTCTGTGGCCCGAGTCCAATTTCACGGACCATTTCCAATCAACCTGCGAAATTTCGGCCCATTCCGACACCGTCGTGCCAAATGACAAAATTGCCCCTGGTGTGGATTATCTCTATTAATTTTCTGTCCACCACTTCTTCAACTTGACATAGTTAATAAGGAAATAAATTACTCGGAGGACCAAATAAAGGAATTTGGCTAAAATCCCGTGATCCCGGATCTGTGCCCCGAGTCCAATTTTGCGGGCTGTTTCCAATCAACTTGCCAAAATTTCAGTCCATTCCGACACAGTCGTGCCAAATGACGAAATTGCCACTGGTGCGATTCTTCTTTGTTAATTTTTTGTCCAGCACTTCTTCAACCTGACATAATTAATAAGGAAATTAATTATTCAGAGGCCTAGATGAAGAAATTTGGCCAAAATCCCGTGATCCGAGGTATGTACCCTGACTCTAAATTCGCGGGCCATTTCCAATCAACTTGCCAAATTTTGGCCCACTCCAACACCGTCGCGGAAAATGACAAAATTCCCCCGGGTGCGGTTTTTCCTTGTAAATTTTCGGTCTAGCGCTTCTTCAACCTGACATAATTAATAAAGAAATTGATTAATCGGAGGCCTAAACGAAGGAATTTTGCTAAAATCCCATGATCCCGTGTCTATGCCTCGAGACCAATTTCGCGGGACTTTTCCAATCGACGTGCCAAATTTTGGCCAATTCCGACATCGTCGCGACAAATGACAAAATTGCCCCAAGTGCGGTTTTGCTTTGTAAATTTTCTGTCCAACACTTCTTCAACCTGACATAATTAATAAGAAAATTAATTATTCGTAGGCACAAACGAAGGAATTTGCCTACTATCTCGTAATCCCAGGTCTGTGCCCCGAGTGCAATTTTGTGCGCCGTTTCCAATCAACCCGCCAAATTTCGGCCCATTCCGACACCATCGCGACAACTGACAAAATTGCCCCTGGTGCGGTTTTGCTTTGTTAATTTTCTATCCAGCACTTCGTCAACCTGACATAATTAATACAAAAATTAATTATTCGGAGGCCCAAACGAAGGAATTTGGCTAAAATCCTGTGATCTCAGGTCTATGCCCCGAGTCAAATTTCGCGGGACATTTCTAATCAACTTGCCAAATTTCGGTCCATTCCGACACTGTCGTGAAAAATAACAAAATCGCCCCTGGTGCGGTTTTGCTTTGTTAATTTTCTATCCAGTATTTCTTCAACCGGAACTAATTAATAAGGAAATTAATTATTCGGAGGCCCAAACTTTGCTTTGTTAATTTTCTGTCCAGCACTTCGTCAACCTGACATAATTAATAAGGAAAATAATTATTTGGAGGCCCAAACGAAGGAATTTGGCTAAAATCCCGTGATCCTGGGTCTGTGCCCCAAGTCCAATTTAGCGGGCCGCTTCCAATCAACCGGCCAAATTTCGGTCCATTCCGACACTGTCGCGACAAATGACAAAATTGCCCATGGTGTGGTTTTGCTTTGTTAATGTTTAGTCCAGCACTTCTTCAACCTGACATAATTAATACGAAAATTAATTATTAAAAGGCCTAAATGAAGGAATTTGGCTAAAATCCCGTGATCCCGGGTCTGTGCCCCGAGTCCAATTTAGCGGGCCGCTTCCAATCAACCGGCCAAATTTCGGTCCATTCCGACACTGTCGCGACAAATGACAAAATTGCCCATGGTGTGGTTTTGCTTTGTTAATGTTTAGTCCAGCACTTCTTCAACCTGACATAATTATTAAGGAAATTAATTATTCGGAGGCCCAAACGAAGGAATTTGGCTAAAATCCCGTGATACCGGGTCTGTGCCCCAAGTCTAATTTTGCGGGTCACTTCCGATCAACCTTCTAAATTTTGGTCCTTACCGACACTATCGCGACAAATAACTAAACTGACTCTGGTGCGGTTTTGCTTTGTTAATTTTCAGTCGAGCACTTCTTCAACCTGAAATAATTAATACAAAAATTAATTTTTCGGAGGCCCAAACGAAAGAATTTGGCTAAAATCCCGTGATCCCGGGTCTGTGCCCCTAGTCCAATTTCGCGGGCCGTTTCCGAACAACCTGCCAAATTTCGTCCCATTCAGACACCGTCGTGAAAAATAACAAAATCGTCCCTGGTGCAGTTTTGGTTTGTTAATTTTCTGTCTAGTACTTCTTCAACCAGACATAATTAGTATGGAAATTAATTATTCGGTGGCCCAAGCTTTGCTTTGTTAATTTTCTGTCCAGCACTTCTTCAGCCTGACGTAATTAATAAAAAAATTAATCGTTCGAAGGCCCAAACGAAGGAATTTGGCTAAAATTCCGTGATCCCGGCTCGGTACCCCGAGTCCAATTTCGCGGGCCGTTTCCGAACAACCTGCCAAATTTCGTCCCATTCAGACACCGTCGTGAAAAATAACAAAATCGTCCCTGGTGCGATTTTGGTTTGTTAATTTTCTGTCTAGTACTTCTTCAACTTGATATAATTAATAAGGAAATTAATTATTCGGAGGCCTAAACGAAGAAATTTGGCTAAAATCCCGTGATCCCGGGTCTGTGCCCCGAGTCCAATTTTGCGGGCCATTTCAAATTAACCTGCCAAATTTCGACCCATTCCGACATCGTCGTGAAAAATAACAAAATCGTCCCTGGTGCGATTTTGGTTTGTTAATTTTCTGTCTAGTACTTCTTCAACTTGATATAATTAATAAGGAAATTAATTATTTGGAGGCCCAAACTTTGCTTTGTTAATTTTCTGTCCAGCACTTCTTCAACCTGACGTAATTAATAAAAAAATTAATCGTTCGAAGGCCCAAACGAAGGAATTTGGCCAAAATCCTGTGATCCAGGGTCTATGCTCCGAGTCCAATTTCGCTGGCCGCTTCAAATCAACCTGCCAAATTTCGGACCATTCCGACACCGTCGTGACAAATGAGAAAATTGCCCCTGGTGCGATTTTGCTTTATTTATTTTCTGTACAGCACTTCTTCAACATGACATAATTAATAAGGAAAGTAGTTATTCGGAGGCCCGACCGACGGAATTTGGCTAAAATCCTGTGATCCAGGGTCTATGCTCCGAGTCCAATTTCGCGGGCCGCTTCAAATCACCCTGCCAAATTTCGGACCATTCCGACACCGTCGTGACAAAAGACAAAATTGCCCCTGGTGCGATTTTGCTTTATTTATTTTCTGTACAGCACTTCTTCAACATGACATAATTAATAAGGAAAGTAGTTATTCGGAGGCCCGACCTACGGAATTTGGCTAAAATCCCGTTATCCTGGGTCTGTGACCAAAGTCAAATTTCGCGGGCCGTTTTTGATCAAACTGCCAAACTTTGGCCCATTCAGATACCGTCGCGCCAAATGACAAAATTGCCCCAGGTGTGGTTTATCCTTGTTAATTTTCTATCCAACACTTCTACAACCCGACATAATTAATAAGGAAATTAATTAGTCGGAGGCCCAAACGAAGGAATTTGGCTAAAATCTCATGATCTCGAGTCTACGCCCCGAGTCCAATTTCGCGGGCCATTTCCAATCAGCTTAACAAATTTCGGCCCATTCCAACACCGTCGTGCAAATGACGACATTGCCCCTGGGCGGTTTATCCTTGTTAATTTTCTCTCCAGCACTTTTTCAACCTGACATAATTAATAAGGAAATTAATTATTCGGAGGCCAAAACGAAGGAATTTGGCTAAAATCCCGTGATCTCGGGTCCGTGCTCCGAGTCCAATTTCGCGGGCCGTTTCCAATCAACCTACCAAATTTCGGCCCATTTCGACACCGTCGCGAAAAATAACAAAATCGCCCCTGGTGCGGTTTTGGTTTGTTAATTTTCTGTCTAGCACTTCTTCAACCTGACATAATTAATAAGGAAATTCATTATTCGGAGGCCCAAACGAAGGAATTTGGCTAAAATCCCGTGATCCGAGTCTGTGCCTTGAGTCTAATTTCCTGGGCCGCTTCCAATCTACCTGTCAAATTTCGTTCCATTTCGACACCATCGCGACAAATAAAAAAATTGACCTTGGTACGGTTTTGCTTTGTTAATTTTTAGTCCAGCACTTCTTCAACCTGACATAATTAATACAAATATTAATTTTTCGGAGGCCCAAACGAAAGGAATCTTTCTAAAATCCCGTGATCCCAGGTCTGTGCCCCGAGTCCAATTTTGCGGGCCGTATCCAATCAACCTGCCAAATTACGGCCCATTCTGACACCGTCATGAAAAATAACAAAATCGCCCCTGGTGCGGTTTTGGTTTGTTAAATTTCTGTCCAACACTTCTTCAACCTGACATAATTAGTATAGAAATTAATCGTTCGAAGGCCCAAACGAAGGAATTTGACTAAAATCCCGTGATCCAGGGTCTATGCCCCTAGTCCAATTTCGCGGGCCGCTTCAAATCAACCCGCCAAATTTCGGACCATTACGACACCGTCGTGACAAATGACAAAATTGCACCTGGTGCGATTTTGCTTTGTTAATTTTCAGTCCAGCACTTCTTCAACCTGACATAATTAATAAGAAAAATTAATTTTTCGGAGGCCAAAACGAAGGAATTTGGCGATAATCCCGTGATCCCGAGTCTGTGCCCCGAGTCCAATTTCGCGGGCCGTTTCCAATCAACCTGCCAAATTTAGGCCCATTCCGACATCGTCGTGAAAAATAACAAAATCGTCCCTGGTGCGATTTTGGTTTGTTAAGTTCCTGTCCAGTACTTCTTCAACTTGATATAATTAACAAGGAAATTAATTATTTGGAGGGCCAAACTTTGCTTTGTTAATTTTCTGTCCAGCACTTCTTCAACCTGACATATTTAATAAAGAAATTAATCGTTCGAAGGCCCAAACGAAGGAATCTGGCTAAAATCCCCTTATCCAGGGTCTATGCCCTGAGTCCAATTTCGCGGGCCGCTTCAAATCAACCTGCCAAATTTCGGACCATTCCGACACCATCGTGACAAATGACAAAATTGCCTCTGGTGTGATTTTGCTTTGTTAATTTTTAGTCCAGCACTTCTTCAACCTAACATAATTAATACGAAAATTAATTATTAGGAGGCCCAAACGAAGGAATTTGGCTAAAATTCCATGATCCCGGCTCGGTGCCCCGAGTCCAATTTCGCGGGCCGTTTCCAATCAACTTAATTTTCTGTCCAACACTTCTTTAACCTGACATAATTAATAAGGAAATTCATTATTCGGAGGCCCAAACGAAGGAATTTGGCTAAAATCCCGCGATCCCGGGTCTGTGCCCTGAGTCTAATTTCCCGGGTAGCTTCCAATCTACCTGTCAAATTTCGTTCCATTCCGACACCATCGCGACAAATAAAAAAATTGACCTTGGTACGGTTTTGCTTTGTTAATTTCTGTCCAGCACTTCTTCAACCTGACATAATTAATAAAGAAATTAATCGTTCGAAGGCCCAAACGAAGGATTTTGGCTAAAATCCTGTGAACCAGGGTCTATGCCCCGAGTCCAATTTCACGGGCCGCTTCAAATCAACCTGCCAATTTTCGGATCATTCCGACACCGTCGTGACAAATGGCAAAATTGCCCCTGGTGCGATTTTGCTTTGTTAATTTTCAGTCCAGCACTTCTTCAACCTGACATAATTAATAAGAAAAATTAATTTTTTGGAGGCCCAAATGAAGGAATTTGGCTATAATCCCGTGATCTCGGGTCTGTGCCCCGAGTCCAATTTCGCAGGCCGTTTCCAATCAACCTGCCAATTTTCTACCAATTCCGACACCGTCGCGACAAATGACAAAATTGCCCCTGGTGCGATTTTGCTTTGTTAATTTTCAGTCCAGCACTTCTTCAACCTGACATAATAAATACGAAAATTAACTATTCGGAGTCCAAAACGAAGGAATTTGGCTAAAATCCCGTTATCCCGGGTCTGTGACCCAAGTCAAATTTCGCGGGCCGTTTTCGATCAACCTGCCAAACTTTGGCCCATTCCGATACCGTCGCGCCAAATGACAAAATTGCCCCAAGTGCGGTTTATCCTTGTTAATTTTCTATCCAACACTTCTACAACCTCACATAATTAATAAGGAAATTAATTATTCGGAGGCCCAAAAGAAGGAATTTGGCTAAAATCTCATGATCTCGGGTCTACGCCCCGAGTCCAATTTCGCGGGCCATTTCCAATCAGCTTAACAAATTTCGGCCCAATCCAACATCGTCCTGCAAATGACGACATTGCCCCTGGTGCGGTTTATCTTTGTTAATTTTCTCTGTAGCACTTCTTCAACCTGACATAATTAATACGAAAATTAATTATTCGGTAGCCCAAACAAAGGAATTTGGCTAAAATCCCATGATCCTGGGTCCGTGCCCCGAGTCCATTTTCGCGGGCCATTTCCAATCAACCTGCCAAATTTCGGCTCATTCCAACACCGTCGCGAAAAATGACAAAACTACTCCTAGTACAGTTTTTCTTTGTTAATTTTCTGTCCAGCACTTTTTCAACCTGACATAATAAATACGAAAATTAATTATTCGGAGTCCGAAATGAAGGAATTTGGCTAAAATAACGAGATCCTGGGTCTGTGCCCCGAGTCCAATTTCATGGGCCGTTTCCAATTAACCTCCCAAATTTCGGCGAATTTTGACACCTTTGCGACAAATGACAAAATTGCCCCTAGTGCGGTCTTTCTTTGTTAATTTTCTGTCTAGCACTTCTTCGGCATGACATAATTAATGAGGAAATTAATTTTTCGGAGGCCCAAACGACGGAATTCGGCTAAAATCCTGTGATCCCGGGTCTGTGCCTCGAGTCCAATTTCTCGAGACCGTTTCCAATCAACCTTTCAAAAATCGGCTCATTCCGACACCATCGCGACAAATGACAAAATTGCCCCTGGTGCGATTTTTCTTTGTTAATTTTCAGTCCAGCACTTCTTCAACTTGACATAATTAATACGAAAATTAGTTATTCAGAGTTCAAAACGAAGGAATTTGGCCAATATCCCGTGATCCCAGGTCTGTGCCTCGAGTCCAATTTCGCGGGCAGTTTCCAATCAACCTGCTAAATTTTGGCCCATTCTGACACCACCGCGACAAATGACAAAATTTCCCCTTATACGATTTTTCTTTGTTAATTTTCTGTCTAGCACTTCTTCGACCTGACA
>NW_019262715.1:19180-22682 GCF_002742605.1 Olea europaea var. sylvestris | reverse complement strand
TCAGGATTTTTTCAGATATACAGAAGCTGAAGGTATGCTTTTTTAACTGAATATTACCTTTATTAGATTAAAAATACTTCAGCGTTTACATAGACATGTCTGAGAACTCTTTTTTATGCTCTATCAGGAGCTATGTGAAATAGATTGTGACGTATGGTTTGTTACTGTTTGAGTAGGTTAAACATTGAGAGCAATGTGCACCTGTGCATATATATCTGTTAGCACAAGGGTGACTTTAAGACTTGGTTATCTTATTCGTAGTCTTCCATCTTTCATTTCTTTTTTTTCCTTTCTTTATATTGTTCCTCTCTTTTGTTCTATTCTTCTTTGTCCGTTTTGTTGCATTGTGATGAAGATAGCAAGCATGTTAAGAAAATGGCTTGAAGAAAAGAGAGTGACACTTCTAGTATTGACATGTCATTGGAAGTCCTAGCGGTTGTTAATGAACCTAAGGCAATGGTGAAAAATTATTCATATAGCTAACCCTAATTATTTGGTAATAAAGCTTGTTAGTTATTGATTTTTTATGGCTGTTAATGGGACCCACAGGTAATGTTACCCTCCTAAGTCTCGAAATTGATATCTGGACTTGTTTTTGTTTTTGAAGCATGACATGCCATAGCCATATGCCCGAAGCTGGTCTCCAGCCAGTCTTGCATATTCTTAGAAGCACCTTAAGTTCCAAAAAATATAGTAACTAAATATGATACATTCTTTTCTTTTCTGTAGAACATGAACCCGCCTTCCAGTATGCCCTTGGTTGAATCTCACTGAACATTTATTCACTTATTTATGGAGCTTCACATATTTATGAAGGATTTGAAATTGAAGGAGTTTGGTAATCTATAAGTGGCTTATAAAATTGCTCCATATGCGGGAGGAAAAATAAAAATAAAAATAAAATAAAAAAATAAAAATAAAACAAACAAACAAGTACCACAATCTCTCACCCAATTTTAATAATGGATATAAATCACTGACTACAGAGTAGCGAGATTGCTCCTGGTACTTTGTGTCATCCCCCATTTCGAAATCCAGAACCTAAAATTTGCACATTTTGGGTATCTGTTAATTTTAATTTTCGAAATTAGTTAAAAAGGTTTTCTGATAGTGACTGGAGTTTTAGATCATTGATGATAGTGGTTCTATGGGTTGTAGAGGTAGATTGTATAACAGTTATCAGACTAGTAAGGCTGTCTTTGGCTTTTTGTTAAAAACATGATGTAAAGTCATGTTACAGGGAAAGAAGTGAATGGTCAAAATAATAAAACCGTTGAACTTCACTTGTACTTGTTTAACTACAACAGATGGCAACAGAGGACAAGATAGGCATCTACTTTTGGTGAGCCCTGCACGTTGGCAAGCTGAAAAATAATTAAGTTGTTGGTCCATAAAATAATATACACTGATCTTTTCAACATGTTGAAGCTTGATTGATATAATGAGATCAAAGGAACTGAATGGTGGACAGACCCAAAATGCTAAAAACTACCATACGATATGGCAGGTAACTCGTATGTTCTTGTGCTATGGGTTTGTTTGTTCAATTTGTAATGAAGGCATTGAATTTTTAATAACCCAATTAATGTCATAGCTATCTGTCTTCAAAGTAGCTCTCCTTTGCTTTGCTCCTAATCTCTCGTCAACCTTGTTTAACAAGACATACTTAATAATATGCCTGGACATAGGGATGGCAGTGGGCACAGTAGTGTCGGCTCGGTCATAGAACACCTGAGCTGAGCCCGAGCTCAGCTTGTGTCACGAAAGCAGGCTCAGTTCGGCTTTATGGCTTTTGGATCTGGTTGCCCTAGCTGTTCATGAGCCCATGACCTGACTCGGTTTTTTATTTTTATTTTTTGTGGGGAGGAAATAAATAAAACAATTCAAAATTAAACACATTAAACTCTCTGCTGCAAAAACAAGCCGGCTCATAATGGCGCCTATCTTGGTCCATTGTTCCTATCTAAACGAGCCTGAATCGTCCATTGATTGAGCCGAGTCCACGTGCATGTGAGCGGCTCAACACGTTTGCTAACCCTACGTGGACATGATTCATGACCTTCCTGCTTGTCTACATTGCTAATACGGCTTTAACACCAAAATAATATTTGACCTACCTGATCAACAATAATATGCTTGTACTTTTAGTGAGAACAATTTTTTTGTAAATGCATGCACAATATAATAATTTGAGGCCATAAATTCAATTAAACGGGTTCCCCCCATCTCTCTAAAATTGCTGTTCTGACACTCTTTAATGTCTTTCACTTAACAAAATGTCCATGGACAAATTATGATTCCCTCTATGGGTAATCGAGGTTACTATTAATAAAAAAGATTCGGTGTTCAATATATGACTTTTTTAATTTTATTTTTATTACCAGCAGTTCTAGTGGTTTTTGATTGTTTGACATTACGCTTCAAGACAGAGCTGTCACATCTGTACGTTATGCTTTAAGACAGAAATGTTGCAGTTTCTCGTTTCTTCATTTTTTTCTAATTTATTTTTTTCAAGACTGGTTCTGAACATAGCGACACCTAATCTTAAACCTCCTCTGCAATTTATTCCATATACTGTTACTACTGAACTATGCCCGCTAATAGAAATATGAGAGATGTTTGATTTTGCTACCACTGAAAGCTGCTCCCAATTTTGTGAGGCCGTGCTGATACAGGAGCGTAATAATTTGACAATGAATAAGAAAAATGAACAAGAAGAGAAAGGGGCATCAAAGGAGAGAAGAAATTAGGGCAAGAGAAATCAATTTAGGCATTTCCATGTCAGCTGCCAAGTGATATAATAGCCCTAAATGCATCAACCGACACAGACTCTGAAGCGGGATCTTTTGCCAAAATGAGCTCAAGTTCTGCTCAGCCTTCCACGTTGGTGGATATCCGATCACCTTACTTTGTATAAATCTAATTCTTTGCCTATTTGAAGATCGAACAAACTTTATGCCTGTTCTGTAATGTATGCAGAGCTGGAGAATGATAACTGTTGTTTTATATGTAAAGGTGTACAATCTTTAGGTATACTATGCTTGGACATATGTCAATTGGAGAAAATTTTAGAAGTCATTGTCTCTCTAATTCCTGACATTGTCATGTGACTGATAGGTGAACACTATTTTGAATGTAATGCCTTTGCATTGCATGTGACGGTGCCTCACACTAAATGCATATTGTAGCAACAATATGTACCTTAACACCATTATACCGAGACCAGAGCCAAGCATAATGCCTCTGGTTTGTTTCCATCTCTGCTTGTGAAAAGCAGGATTGTGACCCTATGTCAACCTTTCTTTATGCGATGCCAGCTGTTTGTGGACCGCCATGCGGCCTAAACTATTAACAGGAAAACAAGGTCGACTCTGATATTCTTTTAAAAACTTTTGTCAAATCTGACTCAAGTGTCTGATGCATCCTTCAACTTTGGGTTAAGATCAATCTGGTTGAGATGTGTTTGTTGATGGAACTGGTGTCAGAATGTCTATTTTTGCTG
>NW_019262715.1:9347-12701 GCF_002742605.1 Olea europaea var. sylvestris | reverse complement strand
TTTGCACTTATTTGCAGATATGATTATTTGTGAGTATGTTTATCATTTACAGGCATTGGTACTCCTTATTTTTATGGTGTTGGGCTTCTCTTGTTACGATGCATTTCTTAAATTTAGGGTTAAGCACTAAAATGAAATAGATAGAATATTGGGCTTATTGAACTTTCTAGTTGCTGTGCGCTCATTTCTCTCTGTAGTCTATTTATATCTTAACTTAGCTTGCTCCAACTACAGGCTACAGGTTTCTCTTCTCCTAGGAATCCTAACTTGGTAAAAATCAAATGAGGTTTTGCTAAATACATGATATTATTTTCTTCTAATTTAAGAAGTATGGATATTTGTACACTCAATACATACTTGTATTTGATACGTATCCAAGTTTGAATGCTCTTCGATACATACCAGTTACGTGGTTAATAATAATTATTATTATTACTTCTTTTAAATTTTAAATGCATATCAAATACGTTTTTTTTAATTATTTTCAATACATATAAAAAATGTTAGGATACGTAAAGAAGAAGCATTGTATTGGTTGTAAACTCTTTTGGAACTCATTATTATTGGTTATAGATTGAGAATATTTTTTTACTTAATAGATAAATATTGTTGTTATTAATTAATTATTGAAAATGTAATATTTATTGAAAGTGCAAAATTAAAATTTTAAATTCATTGACAATTTTATTAGAAATACATGTAATTTGCTTTTGTTATGGAGAAAGTTAAATCTTTATTTCAAAGGAGAATTTAAGATGTGAGACATTGTCAGAGACGTATTTGATACTCTTGAAAATGTTGGACTGTTTGAAGTTGCTAATCTATCATTAGATGAGTCACAGTTGGAGAATATTATTTTTAATGATAACGAAGATGATATTGATGTTGAAGAAAATGAAGCTGGGACAACTAAAGATTAAAATATAATGCTTTTGTACTTATTTTATTTTTATTATCATGCTTCTATTTTAATATTTTTTATATCAATGAAATTATGTTTAATTTTATATATTTTATGTATCTATACAGGTATTTATGTATCCTAATTTTTAAAAAAAAAAAGTTGTATCGATATATCAGTATCGTATCATATTGTTTCATAGCGTATTTGAATTACGTATCCGAATCCGTGCATCTTAGCTACTAATATTTAGCAACAACTAGTGTATTAAGAAAATTTTGTTCCTCACCAAACATTTACTTGCAATTCCATTTAAAGCTGGTGAAGGAAATGCTGATTGATATGAGAAAAGGCAAATGACATTTCACGTGTGTACTGCAAGTGATGGAGATTTATCTTCCATTGTGCCTGCAATGTGGCTAGCACATTCAGCTGTGCCATAAAAATATCTGTTCTTTTATATAATGTTCCATTTTTTCTGTTTTATAGCAGAAACTGAATTATGATTCTCATGAACTAATCTGTACCACTGATCTACTATGATATGGGTGAATTTCGATCTTGGCATTAGTCTTCGACTTTCAATTAATGATTATATGAAATGTTTTATGAAAGAAAAAGAAATAACTAAACAAGATTGAGGTAAAATTAGTGTACTGCTTTAGTTTGGCAGGTGATGTAATCTCTGTTCATGAAAATAATCTGATAGTACAGTACTGGTTTGTCAGACACGGGTACAAGCATCAACTATTACCTTTCCAGAAATTTTATCGAAGCTTCCTCAACTTGGAGTCCGTGGGATATACGCGGGGTCTATTCCAGCTATTCTAGGTCAATTTTCGAGGTATTTTACTGACATTTACTACTTTATTTTTCTTACAACATCCTCTTTCTAGATAATAATTCAGTACAACATGGCAGCCATGGTTTGCGAACTGGAATTTTTGAAGCAAGCAGACTTGTTTTAATTAATGTTGCACCAACACTTCCAGACATACAGGTGAGGGTTATGATGGTAGATTCTGGTTAGCTTCTTTCTTTTCTTAGTGATACTGCTACGATCAAGTTTTGAGCTAGCTTCCTCATTTGTGTTGGTAGAAATGTTATGAAAAATATTTTTGGATTCTTAGCGATGGTAATTTGCAGTGTAAGTTGCATCTGTCATAGTTATGTCTCATCTAGACGAGGACACGATGCTTGATAATATTCTGAGATCACTCTCTTTTCTTGAAACTCTTGTTGCGATAACTAAAATTTTAGCTTTTATGGAACTGTTATCATGAGCTATGTTTATTGAAGTGGCTGTTTAAGCTTGCACTATTGCTTACTGTGACAATTCTGTCTAGGTTCAATCTGTAGCATCGTTTTGTAGCACTTTTCTAGGGACGGCAGTGCGAATACCCTGTGAAGTGCTGAAGCAAAGGTTGCAAGCTGGTCTATTTGACAATGTGGGGGAAGCTATAACTGGAACTTGGCAGCAAGATGGTTTTAGGGGATTTTTCCGTGGGACTGGTGCCACTCTGTTTCGGGAGATTCCTTTTTATGTTGCAGGAATGGGCCTTTATGCTGAATCAAAGAAGGTAAGTTTAATCCTAATTTAAAATCAGATATTTTCTTGTACTTGGTTTCTGATCTTTGTCAGGTAATTTGCTCTCTTAGCTCTTGGTATACCACGCATTTAGGGTTATTTTAAACTTCTTCAATTATTTATCTTTCGATTTAACTGAAGAATTTAAAAAGATAAGGGGGAAAAAAAGGGTCCTGTAAGCTCATCAGAGATGCTGCTTAAAGGGAGCAGTTTTGCTGGGTGCTGAAGTGCTACTTTACTCAGTAGCCTTTTACTTTGGTGCCCGGTTCGCTGGTGAATAAAGGTGTATGGGAGTAATAGATAAACTGAACAGGATCCTCTGAGATATACGGTATTTATTAGGATCAGTCCACCTGGTCGTACAATTGTTGGCACTCGACCAACAAAAGAGATAACTAGAAGTTATGACTTACAGAAAATGGGAAAAGATGTTCTAGATTCAATTGATACGAGAAAAATCAACAGTAATCATTGTTCATTTTAGCCAAATCGATATAATGTTAGAAGACTGCATAATCAAGGATTTGCCTATTAATTATGAGGTAATCACTTAGCAAGAATCTGTATGGTTCCTTGCATCTAATGATTATTAGTTATTTCTGTTCTTGTGAACTTGATAAAGAAATTTTTTATCAATATTGGTTTTGACGTGATCTGATAAAGAGTAAGCAGCTAATTTGTAGAATGCGTACTGGCAAGAAATCTCATTAATATAAGGCACGTCACTGGATCTTTTGGACCGGTCCAGTCTCAAGTGCAAGTCACTGCTTATTTCTGAATTTAAATAATTTTAAGAAAAAGAAATTACTTAGGTTGGCTTTCCAAATTCCCAAGGTTAGACGGACTGCATACCATGGAACACAAA
>NW_019262715.1:0-897 GCF_002742605.1 Olea europaea var. sylvestris | reverse complement strand
AGAACCAGGTCTTTTGACCTACTAGGAAGGAAATAATAATAAATGCGAGGTTGATAATATCATCCTCATCACTAAACTTTTTCCAATAACCGATATGGAAAATTAAGTTATTGTGTTACAATGAGTTCTTAAGTAAAGTTGACAAATGGATACGAGATGAACATACTTGTCTTTTGGCTTGTACCCTCTTTAGAACTAACCCATAAATCCCGATCTATCAACTTCTTCAATATGGTCTTTGTACTTTTTAAAAATGACATTATCATCATGCTTATAACTTTCCTTCTACAGTAACGAATGAAGATTGTAATATCTTCGCAGGCCTTAAAACTTGCTTAACTGGTAATTCAAAAGTTGGTTTAGCAGTAGGTGATCCCTGTGTAATGTTGTAATAGGTCACACGTTAATTTATGTATATTCATTCAGTTGAACATCGAGAATATGAACTGTGACCTATGACCATTTACTAGTTATGAATCGTGTGACCTAGGAACATCCAGCGTATGAACTGTGACCTATGAACTGCCTGTGTCATGGTTTATAAGTATGTGTATGATTTGTGACCTATGATCATTTACTAGTTATGAACTATATGTGTTTTGTAAATCTTGGATTTGTGAATACTTCGGTATCAATATTTTTGGTTGCTATCACTACATTTGATATGACAGAATTTACATGCTTTTGAATTTCTTTGGAATATAAAATGTCAGGTTGTTTAGATTCGACCCCCAAATCAAATGATGGTGATTGGAGAATATACGATAGGCCAAAATAATTACTTGGGTCCATTTTATCCTTTCTTTTTTTGTCGGCATTTGGTTCTACATTTTTTACCTGTATACAAAATAGGAGAATGTTTCAAATGTCAAATGCAACTATGGTCGTTTGCAAAAA
>NW_019262714.1:3087-22689 GCF_002742605.1 Olea europaea var. sylvestris | reverse complement strand
CTTACCGATTGAACTTTGTTTTTGTATGCTAATTTTGACATGTTGTTAGACACTTATATTGTCGTCATGTGTCAATTGGATGGAAAAACTGTTTGAAATTTAAAGTGTCTAACAGGGTAACATCATGTGGCAAAGTATAAACTAAAGTATATACCATAGTGTACATGTAGCAAGGTTCTTACTAATTGAACTTCGCTATTTGTACACTAATTTTTGACACGTTGTTTGACACTTGCATTGTTGTCAAGTGTCAGTTGGATGGGAAAACCCTTTGAAATTTAAACTGCCCAACAAGGTAATGTCACAAGGTAAAGTGTAAACTAAAGTGTATACCATAGTGTACATGTGGCAAGGTCCTTACCAATTGAACTTTTCTATATGTACACAGATTTTTGACACTTTGTTTGACACTTGCATTGTTGTCAAGTGTCAATTGGATGGGAAATCTTTTTGAACTTTAAATTGTTAAGTAGGGTAATGTTATGTGGTAAAGTGTAAACTGAAGTGGACACCATAGTGTACATGTAGCAAGGTTCTTACCGATTGAACCTTGTTATTTGTACATTGATTTTTGACACGTTGTTTGACACTTGCATTGTTGTCAAGTTTCAATTGGACGGAAAAAATGCTATTTGTACATTAATTTTTGACACGTAATTTGACACTTGTATTGTTGTCAAATGTCAATTGGATGGAAAAACTGTTTTAAATTTAAACTGTCAGACAGGATAATATTACGTGGCAAAGTGTAAACTAAAGTGTACACCGTAGTGTACATGTTGCAACGTTCTTACTGATTGAACTTTGCTATTTGTACACTAATTTTTGACACGTTCTTTGAGACTTTCATTGTTGTAGTCAAATGTCAATTGGATAGGAAAACTGTTTGAAATTTGAACTATCCAATAGGGTAACGTCACGTGGCATAATGTACACCATAGTGTACATGTAGCAAGGTTCTTACCAATTGAACTTTGCTATTTGTACACTAATTTTCGGCACATTTTTTGACACTTGTATTGTTCTCAAGTGTCAATTGGATGGAAAAACTATTTGAAATTTAACTGTCCAACAGGGTAATGACACATGACAAAGTGTAATCTAAAGTGTACACCATATTGTTCATCTAGCAAGGTTCTTACGGATTGAACTTTGCTACTTCTACACTAATTTTTGACACGTTGTTCGACACTTGCATTGTTATCAAGTGTCAATTAAATGGGAAAACTGTTCAAAATTTAAACTATCCAATAGGGTAACGTCACGTGGCAAAGTATAAACTAAAGTGTACATAGTGTACATGTCGCAAGGTTCTTACCTATTGAACTTTGCTATTTGTACACTGATTTTTGACACGTGTTTGACACTTACATTGTTGCCAAATGTCAATTGGACGGGAAAACTATTCGAAATTTAAAATGTCCAACAGGGTAACGTCTCGTGGCAAAGTGTAAACAAAAGTATACACCATGGTGTAATGTAGCAAGGTCTTTACCAATAGAACTTTGCTATTTGTACACAGATTTTTGACACGTTGCTTGACACTTTCATTATTGTCAAGTGTGAATTGGATGGGAAAACTGTTTGAAATTTAAATTGTCCAATAGGATAATGTCACTTGGTAAAGTGTAAACTAAAGTGTACACCATAATTTACATGTAGCAAGGTGCTTATCGATTGAACTTTGCTATTTGTACATTGAATTTTGAAAGGTTGATTGACACTTGCATTGTTGTCAATTGGATGGGAAAACTATTTGAAATTTAAACTCTCCAACAGGGTAATGTCAAGGGGCAAAGTGTAAACTACAGTGGGTACACCATAGTGTACATGTAGCAAGGTTCTTACCGATTGAACTCTGCTATTTGTATGCTGATTTTTGACATGTTGTTTGACACTTACATTGTTGTCATGTGTCAATTGGATGGGAAAACTGTTTGAAATTTAAACTATCCAACAGGGTAACGTCACGTAGCAAAGTGTAAACTAAAATATACACCATAGTGTACATGCGGCAAGGTTCTTACGAATTGAACTTTGCTGTTAGTACACTGATTTTTGACACGTTGTTTGACACTTGCATTGTTGTCAAGTGTCAATTGGATGGGAAAACCCTTTGAAATTTAAACTTCCCAACAAGGTAATGTCACAAGGCAAAGTGTAAACTAAAGTGTATACCATAGTGTACATGTAGCAAGGTCCTTATCGATTGAACTTTTCTATTTGTACACAGATTTTTGACACTTTATTTGACACTTGCATTGTTGTCAAGTGTCAATTGGATGGGAAATCTATTTGAAATTTAAATTGTCAAGCAGGGTAATGTTACATGGTTAAGTGTAAACTGAAGTGTACACTACAGTGTACATGTTGCAACGTTCTTACCAATTGAACTTTACTAATTGTACACAGTTTTTTGACACGTTGTTTGACACTTGCATTGTTGTCAAGTGTCAATTGGATGGGGAAACTATTTAAAATTTGAACTATCCAATAGGGTAACGTCACGTGGCAAATTGTACACTAAAGTGTACACCATAATGTACATGTAGGAAGGTTCTTACCGATCGAACTTTGTTATTTGTATGCTGATTTTTGACATGTTGTTTGACGCTTGCATTGTTGCCAAGTTTCAATTTGATGGAAAAACTGCTATTTGACCATTTATTTTTGACACTTGCATTGTTGTCAAGTGTCAATTGGATGGGAAAACTGTTTTAAATTTAAACTTTCAAACGGGGTAATGTGACGTGGCAAAGTGTAAACAAAAGTGTACACCATAGTGTACATGTTGCAACGTTCTTACCGATTGAACTTTGCTAATTTTACACTAATTTTCGACACGTTGTTTGACACTTGCATTATTGTCAAGGGTCAATTAGATGGAAAAACTGAGTGAAATTTAAACTGTCTAATAGCGTAACATCACGTGGCAAAGTATAAACCAAAGTGTACACCATAGTATACATGTAACAAGGTTCTTACCGGTTGAACTTTGCTATTTGTACACTGATTTTTGACACGTTGTTTGACACTTGCATTGTTATCATGTGTCAATTGGTTGGGAAAACTGTTTGAAATTTAAACTGTCCAACAGGGTAATGTCACGTGGCAAAGTGTAAACTAAAGTATACCCCATAGTGTATATGTAGCAAGGTTCTTACCGATTGAACTTTGTTATTTGTAGACTAATTTTTGACACACTGTTTGACACTTGCATTGTTGTCAAGTGTCAATTGGATGGGAAAAATGTTTTAAATTTAAACTGTCAAATAGGGTAATGTGACGTGGCAAAGTGTAAACTAAAGTGTACACCATAGTGTACATGTTGCAACTACCGATTGAACTTTGCTATTTCCACAAAGATTTTTGACATGTTGTTTGACACTTGCATTGTTGTCAAATGTCAATTAGATGGGGAAACTGTTTGAAATTTGAACTAATAGGGTAACGTCATGTGGCAAAGTGTAAACTAAAGTGTGCACCATAGTTAACATGTAGCAAGGTTCTTACCGATTGAACTTTGTTATTTGTATGCTGATTCTTGACACGTTGTTTGACACTTGCATTGTTGTTAAGTTTCAATTGGATGGAAAAACTGCTATTTGGACATTTATTTTGGACACGTAATTTGACACTTGCATTGTTGTCATGTCAATTGGATGGAAAAACTATTTTAAATTTAAAATGTCAAATAGGGTAATGTGACGTGGTAAAGTGTAAACTAAAGTGTACACCATAGTGTACATGTTGCAACGTTCTTACCGATTGAACTTTGCTATTTGTACACTGATTTTTGACACGTTATTTGACACTTGCATTTTTGTCAAGTGTCAATTGGATGGGGAAACTGTTTGAAATTTGATCTATCCAATAGGGTAACATCACATGGTGAAGTGTAAACTAAAGTGTACACCATAGTGTACATATAGCAAGGACCTTACCGATTGAACGTTGCTATTTGTACACTAATTTACGGCACGTTGTTTGACACCTGGATTGATGTCAAGTGTCAATTGGATGGGAAAACTGTTTGAAATTTAAACTGTTCAATGGGGTAATGTCACGAGATAAAGTGTAATCTAAAGTGTACACTATATTGTTCATCTAGCAAGGTTCTTACCGATTGAACTTTGCTATTTGTACACTGATTTTTGACACGTTGTTTGACACTAGCATTGTTGTCAAGTGTCAATTAGATGGGAAAACTATTTGAAATTTAAACTGTCCAACAGGGTAATGTCACATGGCAATGTATAAACTAAAGTGTACACCATAGTGTACGTGTAGGAAAGTTCTTACGGACTGAACTTTATTGTTTGTACACTGATTTTTGATGCATTGTTTGACACTTGCATTGTTGTCAAGTGTCAACTGGATGGTAAAACTGAGTGAAATTTAAACTGTCTAACAGGGTAATGTCACGTGGTAAAGTATAAACCAAAGTGTACACCATAGTATACATGTAGCAAGGTTCTTAGCGATTGAACTTTGCTATTTGTACACTGATTTTTGACACGTTGTTTGACACTTACATTGTTGTCAAGTGTCAGTTGTTTGGGAAAACTGTTTGAAATTTAAACTGTCCAACAGGATAACATCATGTGACAAAGTGTGAACTAAAGTATACACCATGGTGTACATGTAGCAAGGTTCTTACGAATTGAACTTTCCTGTTTGTACACAGATTTTTGACACGTTGTTTGACACTTGTATTGTTATCAAGTGTCAGTTGGACGGGAAAACCCTTTGAAATTCAAACTTTCCAACAAGGTAATGTCACAAGGTAAAGTGTAAACTAAAGTACATACCATACTATACATGTAGGAAGATCCTTATTGATTGAACTTTTCTATTTGTACACAGATTTTTGGCACTTTTTTTGACACTTGCATTGTTGTCAAGTGTCAATTGGATGGGAAATCTATGTGAAATTTAAATTATCAAGCAGGGTAATGTTACGCGGCAAAGTGTAAACTGAAGTGTACACCATAGTGTACATGTAGCAACGTTCTTACTGATTGAACTTTGTTATTTGTACACTGATTTTTGACACGTTGTTTGACACTTTCAATGTTGTCAAGTTTCAATTGGATGGAAAAACTGCTATTTGTACATTGATTTTTGACACATAATTTAACACTTGCATTGTTTTCAAGTGTCAAGAAGATGGGAAAATTGTTTTAAATTTAAACTGTCAAACAGGGTAATGTGATGTGGCAATGTGTAAACTAAAGTGTACACCATAGTGTACATGTCCCAACGTTCTTACCGATTGAACTTTCCTATTTGTACACTAATTTTTGACACATTGTTTGACACTTGCATTGTTTTCAAGTGTCAATTGGATGGGAAAACAATTTGAAATTTAACCTGTCAAAAAGGGTAATGTCACGTGGTAAAGTGTAATCTAAAGTCTAGACCATAGAGGACAGGTAGTAAGGTTCTTACCTATTGAACTTTGCTATTTGTACACTGACTTTTGACACGTTGTTTGACATTTGTATTGTTGTCAAGTGTCAATTGGAGGGGAAAACTGTTTGAAATTTAAACTGTCCAACAGGGTAACGTCTCGTGGAAAGTGTAAACAAAAGTGTACGCCATAGTGTAATATCGTAAGGTCCTTACCGATCGAACATTGTTATTTGTACACTGATTTTTGACATGTTGTTTGACACTTGCATTGTCGTCAAGTGTCAATTGGATGGAAAAACTGTTTGAAACTTGAACTGTTCAATAGGGTAATGTCATTTGGCAAAAAGTAAACTAAAGTATACACCATAGTATACATGTAGTAAGGTGCTTACCGATTGAACTTTGCTATTTGTACACTGATTTTTGACAGGTTGTTTGACACTTGCATTGTTTTCAATTGTCAATTGGATGGAAAAATTGTTTGAAATTTGAACTGTTCAACAGGTTGACGTCACGTGGCAAAGTGTAAACTAAAGTGGTTACAGCATAGTGTACATGTAGCAAGGTTCTTACCGATTGAACTTTGCTATTTGAACACTGATTTTTGACACGTTGTTTGGCACTTACATTGTTGTCAAGTGTCAATTGGATGAAAAAACTATATAAAATCTAAACTCTCAAATAGGGTAACGTCACGTGGCAAAGTGTAAACTAGAGTGTACATCATAGTGTACATGTAGCATGGTTCTTACGAATTGAACTTTGGAGTTTGTACACTGATTTTTCACATGTTGTTTGACACTTGCATTGTTGTTAAGTGTTAATTGGATGGGAAAACTATTTGGAATTTAAACTGTCAAATAGGGTAATGTCACGTGGCAAAGTGTAAACTAAAGTGTAGACCATAGAGTACATGTAGCAAGGTTCTTAACAATTGAACTTTGCTATTTGTGCTTTGATTTTGACACGATGTTTGACACTTGCATTACTGTCTAGCGTCAATTGGACGAGAAAATTGTTTCAAATTTAAACAGTCAAACAAGGTAATTTCACATGGCAAAGTGAAAGCCAAAGTGTACACCATAGTGTACATGTTGTAAGGTTCTTACCGATTGAACTTTGCTATTTGTAAACTAATTTTTGACACGTTGTTTGACACTTGAATTTATGTCAAGTGCCAATTGGATGGGAAAACTGTTTGAAATTTAAACTGTTCAATAGGGTAATGTCACGTGACAAAGTGTAATCTAAAGTGTATACCATATTGTTCATCTAGCAAGGTTCTTACCGATTGAACTTTGCTATTTGTACATTGATTTTTGACACGTTGTTTGACACTTGTATTGTTGTTAAGTGTCAATTGGATTGGAAAACTGTTTGAAATTTAAACTGTCCAATAGGGTAACGTCACATGGCTATGTATAAACTGAAGTATACACCATAGTGTACATATAGCAAAGTTCTTACGGATTGAACTTTGTTGTTTGTACATTGATTTTCGACACATTGTTTGAAACTTGCATTATTGTCAAGTGCCAATTATATGGTAAAGTTGAGTGAAATTTAAACTGTCTAATAGGGTAATATCACATGGCAAAGTATAAACTAAAGTGTATACCGTAGTGTACATGTAGCAAGGTCCTTACCGTTTGAAATTTTCTATTTGTACACAAATTCTTGAAACTTTGTTTAACACTTTCATTGTTGTCAAATGTCAATTGAAAGGGAAAATAATTTGAAATTTAAACTGTCAAACAGGGTAATGTCACCTGGCAAAGTGTAAACTAAAGTGTACACCATAGCGTACATGTAGCAAGGTTCTTACCAATTGAACTTTGCTGTTCGTACATTGACTTTTGACACGTTGTTTGACACTTGCATTGTTGTCAAGTGTAAGTCGGATAGAAAAATGGCTATTTTTACATTGATTTTTGACACGTTGTTTGACACTTGCATTGTTTTCAAGTGTCAATTGGATGGAAAAATTGTTTGAAATTTAAATTGTCAAAAAGGGTAATGTCACATGGTAAAGTGTAAACTAAAGTCTATACCATAGAGTACATGTAGAAAGGTTCGTACCTATTGAACTTTGCTATTTGTACACAGATTTTTGACACGTTATTTAACATTTGTATTGTTGTTAAGTGTCAATTGGAGGGGAAAATTGTTTGAAATTTAAACTGTCCAACAGGGTAACGTCTCGTGGAAAAGTGTAAACAAAAGTGTACGCCATAGTGTAATATTGCAAGGTCTTTATCGATAGAACATTGTTATTTGTACACTGATTTTTGACACATTGTTTGACACTTGCATTGTTGTCAAGTGTCAATTGGATGGGAAAACTGTTTGAAATTTGATCTGTCCAATAGGGTAATGTCATTTGGCAAAAAGTAAACTAAAGTATACACCATAGTGTACATGTAGTAAGGTGCTTACCGATTGAACTTTGCTATTTGTATACTGATTTTTGACAGGTTGTTTGACACTTGCATTGTTTTCAATTATCAATTGGATGGGAAAATTGTTTGAAATTTGAACTGTTCAATAGGTTGACGTCACGTGGCAAAATGTAAACTAAAGTGGTTACAGCATAGTGTACATGTAGCAAGGTTCTTACAGATTGAACTTTGCTATTTGTACACTGATGTCTGACACGTTGTCTGAGACTTACATTGTTGTCAAGTGTCAATTTGATGGGAAAACTATTTGAAATTTAAATTGTCAAACAGGGTAACGTCCCGTGGCAAAGTATAAACTAAAGTGTACACCATAGTGTACATGTAGCATGGTTCTTACGAATTGAACTTTGCAGTTTGTACACTGATTTTTGACATGTTGTTTGACCCTTGCATTGTTGTTAAGTGTCAATTGGATGGGAAAACTGTTTGAAATTTAAACTATCAAACAGGGTAATGTCACGTGGCAAAGTGTAAACTAAAGTGTAGACCATAGAGTACATGTGGCAAGGTTCTTAACAATCAAACTTTGCTATTTGTGCATTGATTTTTAACACGATGTTTGACACTTGCATTACTGTCCAGCGTCAATCGGACGAGAAACGTTGTACACTGATTTTTGAAACGTTGTTTGACACGTGCATTGTTTTCAAGTGTCAATTGGATGGGAAAACTGATTGAAATTTAAACTCCCCAAGAGGGTAATGTCATTTGGCAAACTGTAAACTATAGTGTACACCATAGTGTACATGTAGTAAGGTGCTTACCGATTAAACTTTGCTATTTGTACACTGATTTTTGATAAGTTGTTTGACACTTGGCAAAGTGTAGACCATAGAGTATATGTAGCAAAGTTCTTAACAATTGAACTTTGCTATTTGTGCATTAATTTTTGACACGATCTTTAACACTTGCATTACTATCTCGCGTCAATTGGAAGAGAAAATTGTTTCAAATTTAAACAGTCAAACAAGGTAATTTCACATGGCAAAGTGAAAACCAAAGTGTACACCATAGTGTACATGTTGCAAGGTTCTTACCGATTGAACTTTGCTATTTGTACACTGATTTTTGAAATGTTGTTTGACATGTGCATTGTTGCTAAGTGTCAATTGGATGGGAAAACTTATTGAAATTTAAACTATCCAAGAGGGTAATGCCATTTGGCAAAGTGTAAACTATAGTGTACACCATAGTGTACATGTAGTGAGGTGCTTACCGATTGAACTTTACTATTTGTACACTGATTTTTGACAGATTGCTTGACACTTGCATTGTTTTTAATTGTCAATTGGATGGAAAAATTGTTTGAAATTTGAACTCTTCAATAGGGTAACGTCACATGGCAAAATGTAAATGAAAGTGGTTACAACATAGTGTACATGTGGCAAGGTTCATACCGATTGAACTTTGCTATTTGTAGAGTGATTTTTGATACATTGTTTGATACTTACACTGTTGTCAAGTGTCAATTAGATAGGAAAACTATTTTAAATTTAAACTGTCAAATAGGGTAACGTCACGTGGCAAAGTGTAAACTAAAGTGTGCGCCATAGTGTACATGTAGCATGGCTCTTACGAATTGAACTTTGCATTTTGTACACTGATTTTTGACTTGTTGTTTGACACTTGCACTATTGTTAAGTGTCAATTGGATGGGAAAATAGTTTGAAATTTAAACTGTCAAAATGGGTAATGTCACGTGGCAAAGTGTAAACTAAAGTGTAGACCATAGAGTACATGTAGCAAGGTTCTTAACAATTGAACTTTATTATTTGTACATTAATTTTTGATCCGATGTTTGACACTTGCATTACTGTCTAGCGTCAATTGGACGGGAAAATTGTTTCAAATTTAAACAGTCAAACAAGGTAATTTCACATGGCAAAGTGAAAACCAAAGTGTACACCATAGTGTACATGTTGCAAGGTTCTTACCGATTGAACTTTGCTATTTGTACACTGATTTTTGAAACGTTGTTTGACACGTACAATGTTCCCAAGTGTCAACTGGATGGGAAAATTGATTGAAATTTAAACTGTCTAAGAGGGTAATGTCATTTGGAAAAGTGTAAACTATAGTGTACATGTAGTAAGGTGCTTACCAATTGAACTTTGCTATTTGAACACTGATTTTTGACAGGTTGTTTGACACTTGCATTGTTTTCAATTGTCAATTGGATGGAAAAATAGTTTAAAATTTGAATTTTTCAATAGGGTAACGTCACGTGGTAAAGTGTAAACGAAAGTGGTTACAACATAGTGTACATGTAGTAAGGTTCATACCGATTGAACTTTGCCATTTCTACACTGATATTTGATACGTTGTTTGATACTTACACTGTTGCCAAGTGTCAATTGGATGGGAACCATGAACTTTGCAATTTGTACACTAATTTTTGACATGTTGTTTGACACTTGCATTGTTCTCAAGTGTCAATTGGATGGGAAACTCTTTGAAATTTAAACTATCAAACAGGGTAATGTCACGTGGCAAAATGTAAACTAAAGTGTACACCATAGAGTACATGTAGCAAGGTTCTTACCAATTGAACTTTGTTATTTGTACACTAATTTTTGTCATGTTGTTTGACACTTACACAGTTGTCAAGTGTCAATTGGATGGAAACTCTTTGAAATTTAAACTGTCCAATAGGGTAACGTCACGTGGTAAAGTGTAAACTAAAGTGTACACCATAGTGTACATGTAGCAACGACCTTACCGATTGAACTTTGCTATTTGTACGCTAATTTTCGGCACGTTATTTGACACTTGGATTTATGTCAACTGTCAATTGGATGGGAAAATTGTTTGAAATTTAAACTGTTCAATAGGGTCAACAGGGTAACATCACGTGGCAAAGTGTAAACAAAAAGTGTACACCATAGTGGACATGCAGCAAGGTTCTTATAAATTGAACTTTATTGTTTGTGCACGAATTTTGGACAAGTTGTTTGACACTTGCATTGTTGTCAAGTGTCAATTGGATGCGAAAACTGTTTGAAATTTAAACTATCAAAATGTCACGTGGTAAAGTGTAAACTGAAGTGTACACCATAGAGTACATGTAGCAAGGCTCTTACCGATTGAACTTTGCTATTTGTACACTGATTTTTAACACGATGTTTGATACTTGCATTGTTGTCTAGCGTCATTTGGAAGGGAAAATCGTCTGAAATTTAAAATGTCCAACAGGGTAATGTCACGTGGCAAAGTTTAAACTAAAGTGTACACCATAGTGTACATGTAGCAAGGTTCTTACCGATTGAACTTTGTTATTTATACACCGATTTCTGACACATTGTTTGACACTTGCATTGTTGTCAAGTGTCGATTGAATTGGAAAACTTTCCGAAATTTATACTGTCTAACAGGGTATCATGGGTAAAGTGTAAACACACCACAGTGCACACGTAGCAAGGTTTTTACCGAATGAACTTTGCAATTTGTACACTGATTTTTGACACGTTGTTTGACACTTGCATTGTTGTCAAGTGTCAAATGGATGGGAAAACAGTTTGAAATTTAAAATGTCCAATAGGGCAATGTCACGTGGAAAAGTGTAAACCAAAGTGTATAACATAGTGTACATGTAGTAAGGTTCTTACCGATTGAACTTTGCTATTTGTACACAGATTTTTGACACGTTGTTTGACACATGAATTGTTATCAAGGATCAATTGGATGGGAAAATTGTTTGAAATTTAAATTGTCCAACAGGGTAGTGTCAATTGGTAAAGTGTAAACTAAAGTGTACACCATAGTGTACATGTAGCAAGGTGCTTACCGATTGAACTTTGCTATTTGTACACTAATTTTTGGCAGGTTGTTTAACTTGCATTGTTCTCAATTCTCAATTGGATGGGAAAACTATTTGGAATTCAAACTGTTCAACAGTGTAAAATCACGTGGCAAAGTGTAAACTAAAGTAGGTACAACATAGTGTACATGTAGCAAATCTCTTACCGATTGAACTTTGCTATTTGTACACTGATTTTTCACATGTTGTTTGACACTTACATAGTTTTCAAGTGTCAATTGGATGGGAAAACTGTTTGAAATTTAAATTTTCTAACAGGATAACGTCACGTGGCAAAGTGTAAACTAAAGTGTACACTATAGTGTACAAGTAGCAAGGTTCTTACGAATTGAATCTTTACTGTTTGTACACTGATTTTCAACACATTGTTTGACTCTTGCATTGTTGTCAAGTGTCATGTCACATGGCAAAGTGTAAACACACCACAGTGTACATGTAGCAAGGTTCTTACCGATTGAACTTTGCAATTGGTGCACCGATTTTTGACACGTTGTTTGACACTTACATTGTCGTCAAGTGTCAATTGGATGGGAAAACTATTTTAGATTTAAACTATCATGTAGGGTAATGTCACATAGTAAAGTGTAAACAAAAGTGTACACCATAGTGTATATGTAGCAAGGCTCTTACCGATTGAACTTTACTATTTGCATACTGATTTTCAACATGTTGTTTGACACTTGCATTGTTGACAAGTGTTATTTCGATGGAAAAATGGTTTGAAATTTAAACTGTCCAACAGGGTAATCTCACGTGACAAAGTGTAAACTAAAGTGTACACCATATTGTACATGTAGCAAAGTTCTTACCGATTGAACATTGCTATTTGTACATTGATTTTTGACACGTTGTATGACACTTGCATTGTTGTCAAGTGTCATTGGATGGGAAAACTATTTGAAAGTTAAACTGTATAGCGGGGTAGTGTCACGTGGTTAATTGTAAACTATCCAATAAGGTAATGTTTTGTGGGAAAGGGTAAACTGGAGTGTACACCATAGTGCACATGTGGCAAGGTTCTTACTGATTGAACTTTGCTATTTGTACAGCGATTTTTGATACGTTGTTTACCACTTGCATTGTTGTGAAGTGTCAATTGGATGAGAAAACTGGTTGAAATTTATACTGTCTAATGGGGTAATGTCACATGGCAAAGAGCAAACTATAGTGTACACCATAGTGTACATGCAACAAGGTCCTTACCGATTGAACTTTACTATTTGTACACAGATTTTTGACAAGTTGTTTGATAGTTGCATTATTGTCAAGTGTCAATTGGATGGAAAAATTTTTGAAATTTAAACTGTCCAACAGGGTAATGTCATTTGGCCAAGTGTAAACTAAAGTGCACACCATAATGTACATGTAGCAAGGTCCTTACCGATTGAACTTTAGTATTTGTACACTGATTTTTGACAGGTTGTTTGACATTGTTCTCAATTGTCAATTGGATGGGAAAACTGTTTGAAATTCAAAATGTTCAACAAGGTAATGCCTCGTGGCAAAGTGTAAACTAAAGTGGGTACAGCATAGTGTACATGTAGCAAGGTTCTTACTGATTGAACTTTGCTATTTGTACACTGATTTTTTACAAGTTGTTTGACACTTACATTTTTTTCAAGTGTCAATTGGATGGGAAAACTATTTGAAATTTAAATTGTCAAACAGGATAACGTCACGTGGCAAAGTGTAAACTAAAGTGTACACCATAGTGTACATGTAGCGAGGTTCTTACGAATTGAATCTTTGCTGTTTGAACACTAATTTTCAACACATTGTTTGACACTTGCATTGTTGTCAAATGTCAATTGGATGGAAAAAATATTTGAAATTTAAACTGTCTAATAGGGTAATGTTACATGGCAAAATGTAAACACACCACAGTGTACATGTGGCAAGGTTCTTAGCGATCGAACTTTACAATTGGTATACCAATTTTTGACACGTTGCTTGACACTTGCATTGTTGTCAAGTGTCAATTGGATGGAAAAACTATTTGAAATTTAAACTGCACAACAGGGTAATGTCATATGGTAAAGTTTAAACAAAAGTGTACACCATAGTGTATATGTAGCAAGGATCTTACCGATTGAACTTTTCTATTTGCATACTAATTCTCGACACGTTGTTTGATACTTGCATTGTTGACAAGTGTTATTTTGAAGGAAAAATGGTTTGAAATTTAAACTATCCAACAGGGTAATCTCACGTGGCAATGTGTAAACTAAAGTGTACACTATAGTGTACATGTGGCAAGGTTCTTACCAATTGAACTTTGCTATTTGTACACTGATTTTTGACACATTGTTGGACACTTGCATTGTTGTCAAGTGTCAATTGGTATGGAAAAATTGTTTGAAATTTAAAGTGTCGAATAGGGTAATGTCGTGTGGCAAATTGTAAACTAATGTGTACACCATAGTTTAATGTAGCAAGGTCCTTGCCGATTGAACTTTACAATTTGTACGCAGATTTTCGACACATTGTATGACACTTCATTATTTTCAAATGTCAATACGATGGGAAAACCATTTGAAATTTAAACTGTCCAACAGGGTAATGTCACGTGGTAAAGTTTGAACTAAAATGTACACCATAGTGTACGTGTAGCTAGGTCCTCACCGATTGAAAATTGCTATTTGTCCACTAATTTTTGACACGTTGTTTGACACTTGCATTGTTGTAAAGTGTCAATGGGATGGGAAAGCCGTTTGAAATTTAAACTGTCCAATAAGGTAATGTCACGTGGAAAATGGTAAATAAGAGTGTACAACATAGTGTACATGTAGCAAGGTTCTTACTGCTTGAACTTTGCTATTTGTACACCGAATTTTGACACGTTGTTTGACACTCGCATTATTGTCAAGTGTCAATGGGATGGGAAAATTGTTTGAAATTTAAACTGTCCAATGGGGTAATGTTACATGGCAAAGTGTAAACTAAAGTGTATACCATAGTGTACATGTAGCAAGGTTCTTACCGATTGACCTTTGCTATTTGTACACTGATTTTTGAGAAGTTGTTTGACACTTGCATTATTTTCAAGTGTCAACTGGATTGGAAAACTATTTGAAATTTAAACTATCCAACAGGGTAATGTCACGTGGTAAAGTGTAAAACATAGAATACATGTAGTAAGGTTTTTACCGATTGAACTTTGCTATTTGTACACAGATTTTTGACCCGTTGTTTGACACTTGCATTGTTGTCAAGTGTCAATTGGATGGGAAAACTGTTTGAAATTTAAACTATCCAGTAGTGTAATGTCACGTGGCAAAGTGTAAACTAAAGTAAACCCATAGTGTATATGTCGCATGGTTCATACAAAGTGAACTTTGGTATTTGTACACTAATTTTTGACATGTTGTTTGACACTTACATTTTTATCAAGTGTCAATTGAATGGGAAAACTGTTTGAAATTTAAACTGTCCAATAGGGTAATGTAACGTGGCAAAGTGTAAACTAAAGTGTACACCATAGTGTAATGTAGCAAGATCCTTGCCGATTGAACTTTTCTATTTGTACACAGATTTTGGACACATTGTTTGAGACTTGCATTGTTGTCTAGTGTCAATTTGATGGGAAAGCTGTTTGACATTTAAACTGTCCAATAGGATAATGTCACGTGGTAAAGTGTAAACTAAAGTGTACACCACAATGTACATGTAGCAAGGTTCTAACCGATTGAACTTTGCTATTTGTACGCAAATTTTTGACACATTGTTTGAAACTTGCATTGTTGTTAAGTGTCAATTGGATGGGAAAACTATTTGAAATTTAAATTGTCCAGCGGGGTGGTGTCACGTGGCAAAGTATAAACTAAAGTATATACCATAGTGTACATGTCGCAAGGTTCTTACCGATTGAACTTTGCTATTTGTACACAGATTTTTGTCACGTTGTTTGACACTTGCATTGTTGTAAGTGTCAATTGATTGGGAAAACTGTTTAAAATTTGTACTGTCTAAGGGTAAAGTCATGTGGCAAATTGTAAACTAAAGTATACATCATAATGTACATGTAGAAAGGTTCTTACCGATTGAACTTCGAAATTTGTACACTGATTTTTGACAGGTTTTTTGACACTTGCATTATTGTAAAGTGTCAATTGGATGGGAAAAGAGGTTGAAATTTAAACTGTTCAACAGGGTAATGTCACGTGGCAAAGTTTAAATAAAAGTGTACACCATAGTGTACGTGTATCAAGGTTCTTACCGATTGAACTTTGCTATTTGTACACTGATTTTTGACACGTTGTTTGGCATTATTGTCAAGTGTCAATTGGACAAAAAAATCGTTTGAAATTTAAACTGTCTAATAGGGTAATGTCACGTGGCAAAGTTTGAACTAAAGTATACACCATAGTGTACGTGTAGCTGGGTCCTTACCGATTGAACATTGCTATATGTACACTAATTTTTGACACGTTGTTCGACACTTGTATTGTTCTCAAGTGTCAATTGGATGGGAAAACTATTTGAAATTTAAACTGTCCAACGGGATAGTGTCACATGGTAAAGTGTAAATTGAAGTGTACACCATAGTGTACATGTCGCAAGGTTCTTACCGGTTGAACTTTGCTATTTTTACACAGATTTTTATCACGTTGTTTGATACTTGCATTGTTGTCAAGTGTCAATTGGATGGGAAAACTGGTTGAAAATTGTACTGTCTAATGGTGTAATGTCACGTGGCAAAGAGCAAACGAAAGTGTACACCATACTGTACATGTAGAAAGGTCCTTACCGATTGAACTTTACTATTTGTACACCCATTTTGGACATGTTGTTAGACACTTGCATTGTTTTCAAAAGTCAATTGGATGGGAAAACTATTTGAAACTTAAATTGTCAAATAGAGTAATATCATGTGGCAAAGTGTAAACTAAAGTGTACACCCTAGTGTACATGTACCAAGGTTCTTACCAATTGAACTTTGCTATTTGAACAAAGATTTTTGACACGTTGTATGACACTTGCATTGTTGTCAAATGTCAATTGGACGGGAAAACCATTTGAACATTGCTATTTGTACACTGATTTTTGAAACGTTGTTTGACACTTGCATTGTTGTCAAGTGTCAATGGGATGGGAAAGCCATTTGAAATTTAAACTGTCCAACAGGGTAATGTCACGTGGCAAATGGTAAACAAGAGTGTATACCATAGTGTACATATAGCAAGGTCCTTGCAGATTGAACTTTACAATCTCTAAACAGATTTTGGACAGGTTTTTTTACACTTACATTTATGTCTAGTGTCAATTGGATGGGAAAATTGTTTGAAATTTAAACTGTCCAACAGGGTAATGTCACGTGGCAAAGTGTAATCTAAAGTGCACACCATTGTATACATGTAGCAGGGTTCTTATCAATTGAACTTTGCTATTTGCACACCGATTTTTGATACTTGCGTTATTGTCAAGTGTCAATTGAATGGAAAAACTGTTTGAAATTTAAACTATTCAAAGGGGTCATGTCACGTGGCAAAGTGTAAACTAAATTGTACACCATAGTGTACATGTAGCAAGGTTCTTAACAATTGAACTTTGCTATTTGTACGTTGATTTTTGGTACGTTGTTTGACACTTGGACTATTGTCAAGTGTCAATTGGATGGGAAAACTGTTTGAAAATTAAACTGTCCAGCAGGGTAATGTCATGCGGCAAAGTGTAAACTAAAGTGTACAACATAGTATACATGTAGCATGGTTCATACAGAGTGAACTTTGCTATTTGTACAATGATTTTTGACAGATTGTTTGACACTTGCATTGTTGTTAAGTGTCAATTGGATGGAAAACTGTTTGAAATTTAAATTGTCCAACAGGGTAATGTCTCGTGGCCAAGTATAAATTAAAGTGTACACCATAGTGTACATGTAGAAAGGTCCTTGCTGATTGAACTTTGCTATTTGTACAATGATTTTGGACACGTTGTTTGACATTTGCATTGTTGTCTAGTGTCAATTGGATGGAAAAACTGTTTAAATTTAAACTGTCCAACAGGGTAATATCACGTGGCAAAGTGTACAGCATAGTGTACATGTAGCAAGTTTCTTACCGACTGAACTTTGCTATTTGTACACCGATTGTCGACACGTTGTTTGACACTTGCATTGTTATTAAGTGTCAATTGGATGGGAAAACTGTTCGAAATTTTTACTGCCCAACAGGGTAATGTCAAGTGGCAAAGTGTAAACTAAAGTGTACACCATAATGTACATGTGCGTTTGATCTCTGGATCTATAGGGACCAAGTCTTGATCAGGTGCTCCTTGCATACAAGCCCTGATATGGCAGAATTAACACAAAAATTCAATATAAACAATAATAAAATAAATCTAATAAAATTAACAAGTACTAAACTAAATAAGTTCGAATTAGTGTCACAAAAGATAGAATTAAAACTAAAATTCAATCCCCGGCAACGGCGCCAAAAACTTGTTCACAGAAATATTTCTTTCAATTTTAAAACACACCGCAAATGTACGGTTCGTTAACAAGTAGTAAAATGGACTATGAGTCCAAGTATCGTTCCCACGAGGATTGAATTAGCTCTAATTAGACTAATGTGACCTTAACCGAATCTAATTGAATGAAAATTTGATTTAAATGTGAAAACCCCTAATTGTGGGAGAAATCCCCAATTTGAAACCCTAATTTTTTTAAAGAAAACCCTAATTTCGAAATTTCACTAATTGAATGACTCAAGAACTTAATTAAAATGTAAATACACAATTTTTGGAAGTTAATGTATAGAAATAAATTGAAATGCAATCATTGGGATCTCGAATCCCCAATTGACTATTAAAAACCCTAATTTCACAAATTCAACGAATCGATGGAAAAATGCCAATTCAATGTTCCTAAACCTATCCAATATACTCTCTCGATATATACTGAATCTACTCTTGCACACCACCAGCCTATATTTCTATGGATGATGCAAATATACAAGAATGCATGAATTTTTATGAACACCTTATGAATTGCATAAAGCATAGGGGTATATTTCTATCCCCTATCGAACCCTATGTTAATTTATATTATATCGAATCTATTCCCCTTCTTTCGAATGCAAAGAATAAATCATCTAAACTCACATAACATATGGCCAATAATTATGGAAGCAATCAAATCATATAAATCAAACAATTGTCCAACTGAAACTTTATATTGAATTTATGAAATAAAGGAAATTAAATAATCAAAGGTTCATCGATTTCCTAATGAATAAAAACCCTAGCCTATGATCATAATTACAGAATCAAGAATTAAAACGAAATTAAAAGATATAAAGATTACACCCGTATGATAATCCTTCAATTTTGTGTGTAATCTTCAATTCATTCTTGAATCCTTGTGAAATCAAGCCCAAGATTGTGTTTCTTGCATTCAAATTGAGTGTATTTCTTCTCCCTGGTCGTTCCACCATTCAATTTGATGATTTTGGGTATTTATATCACGTCAAAATCAAGTAGGAAAAGAGTTTCAACGAAAATAAAAAAACTACAACTGAGGCCCCCGAAGTATCGCTATGCGACCGCATAGAAGGTTTCTATGCGGTCGCATAGACCAATAAATTTTCCTCTAAAATTCCCTACAACCATCTATGCGACCGCATAGATGGTTACACTATGCGGTCGCATAGACTAACCAACTATGAAGTCTTTACATTTTGGTCCCTGAACTTTCCTTGTTGCTTCTCTTGACTTCTTTCTTCGATTTCTTCCTCTTTTCAACAAATGTTATCCTCCGATTGATGATTGACACCATCGAATCTCTTGCCACTCATTCGGCTCATCTTTTGAGTATTTGCGCTTTAGTCCTCCAACTTTTAACTGTCTTCATTTCAGTCCCTCTTCGATTCTTTCTTCCGCCACTTGTTTTGCTTTGTCCTTGAGCTCATACTT
>NW_019262714.1:0-2467 GCF_002742605.1 Olea europaea var. sylvestris | reverse complement strand
ACTTACTTCTATGTTTCCCTATAGTGGCTCAACCATCTCCGAACTATCTTAAGGTGGTTTAACGGGTTAATGTTATAGAGGGTAAACCTAGGTTTCTCATATTTTACTCCAACAATCCCAATCAATAACTTAACATGAAAGCATGAGTGGTGTGCAAAAGAATGTCAAGCATTGCATCAATAAGTATTCGCTAATTAAATCCTGTACTATATCCACAGTTCTAGTTTACACTTGTCCAATAATCACATCATAGCCGACAAGGCTGCCAAACCCACACAAGCATGCAAAAGTAAAATCAACACTCATTCATCACGCATGCATCATGCAGAATGTAGTCAAATTAATGATTGATTGTGAAAATGCATATTAATTACATGCCGAATATTTGTTTGAAAATTATGCTACCATCCCCCAAACTTATATAGTACATTGTCCTCAATGTAAATGTAAAGTTAGAAAAGCATAATTTAAAAATATATACACAACTTGACAAATAGAGGTAAACAACACTCCCTTGATCAAAGTGGTGGTGGTGGTGTGTAGCTGGGACCCGCAGCATGATCTTCAGGAGGGATGGAAGGCGAGATAGGATTTGTCTCATCAACTTTGTCTGCTGTGCTTGCTCGGCCTGAATGGATTGAAGCCTATTCTCCATACTTCCCAATCGATCCCAGGTTTCGTTCACTCGCCACTGTATGCCATCCATTCTCCCAGCATACATGTTGAACCTACCATTCATGGTCTCCACTTCCCTTCGTGCCGCTGTGGCTTCATTCAAAGCACCCCTTGTGTAGTCCCGAGAAAAGTAGAGGTCTCTCTGCACTTTGTCAATAGTGGTAGCCATGGTCTCAAAACTCTGCTGGAGATGTTGTATGTCCTAGCTAGTTCCAGTGGTGGTGGCGAATATCTGCCTCAATACCTGATTGTCCATATCAACCTAGGGTGGTGGTGGAGGAATTTGAGGCATATCAAGGTCTGCATCTGCTTGACCTTCCTCATTCAATTGCTGTAGTCATCGTGCATTTTCTAATTTTTGTTGGTGCTTCAGTCTCGCTCGGTCTTGGGCCTTTAGTGTGGATTGCTTGATGAAGGGGCTTGGCTTTTTTGGTGCTTCCCCAGGTTAAATTTGTATGCCTGCTGCTCGACATATTCCACTTATCAGACTGGGAAAAATCAGAGAGTAGTGCCTATCACCCCAAGTGCCTGTACCCTGGATTTGGTTGTAGATGTATGTGGCTAGATCAATCTTGTTTCCTTGAACCAAATGGTATATGAATCCGGCGTTTGGATTTGTAAATGTTGTTTTGTGGGATATAGGCTCGATGTTGTGGCACATGAATAACCATAAAATTGCTATGGATGGGGTGAGATCTATCTGATACCAGTCTACTGTAGGTAGAGGCCAAGCCTTTTCACGTCCCAACAAAATTTCAACGACCTCATTCCAGTTGAAGTCTTCTGGGATAGGGATGACATTATTCCAGGATAAATGATAGTAGTCATGAATTACCTCTGGTGAGAACATAATCCACTTGCCCCTAACCCATGTCTGATGTAAGTGTTTCGATCCGGGAGTGTCGATTTCTGTGTTGAAATTTGCATAAAACTCCTTTGTTAGATTCTCATACACCGGATGAGGTCTTTCTATCACCTTTTCCCAGCCACAGTTGTGAATCAGATATGCTATGTCGAAGTTGGGAAAATCTTCCAGCTTAACTGGCCTCTCTGGAATGATTGCCCAATTACGCACAACATTGGCATATCGGGCTGCTGTATCTGATGAAAGGAATCTTCTAACACCCCCTTCGGGTTCCCTTGTTCAGGATGTTCTAGATGAGGAGCCGACTTTCTCTTTTCCCTTTGAAGTTCTTTTAGGAGGCATCCTGAAAAAGAAAGTTCACAATATCAATCACTTGGTATAGGAATAACGGGCATTAATAATCTTTGAATTCATAATCCCGCAAACTTTCTTCAACATGCACATGTACGTGTGCTTATGCAATTTTTCAAAACATGAATCATCAATATATCTCTAACATTGCATAAGTATGGAAAACTCAAAATTATGGCTCGAACATGCATTTTTAGACAATTTGACCCATGACCAAGTGATCAACTTCGGCCCCGGGCATCACCGAGAAATATCGAAATTTTCCCGGGTAAGTTTTGGGCATGTGAAAGTACTTAATGACATCTAGAATATATCCAAATTTCACCTTAATCGGAGGTCGTTTGCATAAGAAAACATAGGGACGAAAGTAGTGACGTGTGTGAATAAGGTTAGCCATGAAGTGCCTTTGTGAATTCAAATGTTAGGGTAGCGGTTTTCAAATGAAATATCACATGATTGTTCGGCAAAAATGCTACACAATAACGATGTAAAATATTGCATAAGTGAAAAATCCAAGAATTCAAAACATGCGTCAATGTGGCATTTCGTCGAACATGTGGTGTGCAATGTTAGTTT